>NC_082689.1:43988358-44288358 GCF_949987515.2 Delphinus delphis | reverse complement strand
GAGGTGCAGTTCTTTTTTTAAAATCTATTTTCTCCCTTGTTTATATTTTTTTTCCCTTGTTTATATTTGATAGTTACCATTGATTTATCTTCTGTTTCACTGATTCCTTCTTCTGTCATCTCCATTCTTTTACTGAGCCCATGTAGTGAATTATTTTAGTTTGGTTATTGTATTTTTCAGTTCTAAAATTTTCATTTGGTTCTTCTTTATATCTTCCATTTCTTTTCTGAGATTTTCGTTTTTTCCATTTGTCTCAAGAGTGTTTGTAATTGCTTCTTGGAGCATTTGTATGATAGCTCTTTAAAATCATTGTTTGATAATTCCAACAGCTGTATTATCTCAGTAATGATATGTATTCATTGTCTTTTCTCATTTAAGCCCAGGTTTTCCTGCTTCTTGATGTGATGTGTAATTTTGGATTGTATCTTGGATATTTTGAGTATTATGTTATGAGAATATAGTTTCTATTTAAGTCTTCTCTTCTAGCAGGCAGTCATCCTATATAGGTTCAGAACACACATCCTGACCCATTTTTGTTGGCTGTGGCTTGAATGTCAATTTAGTTTCCAAAGCAATTATTGTGCAAATCTGGCATGCCTCAGTACTATCCAGAGGTAGGTTTGAAACCTGGTAATAGTCTATACTGTAGTTCAGTTCTCACAGCTCTTACTTTGTTGATTCTTGTTGGTTTCATGCCAGAACCACTTGGGGTTGTGCCCAGGACTTCGCAGACCTTCAAGAATCCCTTTCTCTACCTCTCTTCTCTCTAATCCTCCTCCCCCTCTCTAGTTTGGGAGGGGATGGGTTGCTGCTCTTTGCTCTTTTGCTTATTGCAGGATGGAAATGGTCAACAGAGTTCCATCCCCACAGTGCCTGGTATGGAGGGAGAGGGGCACTGCTCCTTTCATCATGTTTGTCTGGAGTTGGGAGGGTATAATTAGACAAGTTGTATTCTGCAGAGCCATCCTTTTTCTAGTCCTTTGACTGGAGAGAATGGGTTTTCCTTGGGGCTTTTGTTTGTTTTGTTTTGTTTCGGTCTGTGTCCATTGCATACATAGGAGACAAACAACAAACAGGGGAAAAAAATCATCATACTCAACACAGGTCATTTCTCAAGTTCCTTGGTACTAGTCAATCTATCTTCTTTTCTTTTTCAGAGTCTTCTGATAATTGCCTTGTGTATTTTGTCCATAGCTTTTCACTGTAATCAGCAAGAGGAATAGGGTTGAATATGCTTACTCCATCTTGTCCAGAGCTGAAAGTTTCTCTGAGAATTTAAATATCATTTCTTTAAAGTTTTCTTCTGCTCCTAACATACTCTTAGTTTATTCTTGATTTGATTTCTTCTTTTTGCTATATTTTCATATTGGAGGCTAAATTCATTTTTGGAGGTAAATTCATTTTTCATATTTAATAGTGAGGCACCGAAAATCTGATTACAGGCTCTTATTTATCTGTGGGCTTGATGACTAGCAGTTTTTCCATAGGACAATCTGCAGCAAGCTGGTTTTTTCATTGGCTGCCACTATTAAAGTATAACTTTCAAAAAGCTTAAAAAATACAGCTCATATACATAAAAATGACAAGTGCCAAAGAATTTATTTGACTCACTAAGATGTTATGACTGATTCAAAGAGCAGTTGAGAATCCAGTGTAACACACACACAGGTATATCTTCAGCTTGTTGCAAAAGAGGAAGTCAGAGTGACACTATCTGTGTGGCCTCAAAAACATACATCCATTCTCTGAACTGTCTATGGGGGCCATGTGGAAAAGAGCTGAGAGTGGCCTATGGATGATGGCCAGCAAGAAAAGGGGATCTCAGCTGTACAACCCCAAGGAACTGAATTCTGCCAACAAACGAGTGAGCTTGGAAGCCTCAAGCTCCAATAATGAGCCCCAAAGCCTCCTTATGAGAACTCAGTCTAGCTGACAACCTGACATCAGCCTTGTGATACTCATAGCAGAGAACCCCTCCTTGCCTTATCAGACTTCTGAACTACAGAACTGTGAGCTAATGAATCGATGTTGT
Organism: Delphinus delphis; assembly: GCF_949987515.2. Classification (NCBI taxonomy): domain Eukaryota; kingdom Metazoa; phylum Chordata; class Mammalia; order Artiodactyla; family Delphinidae; genus Delphinus; species Delphinus delphis. The sequence goes on along the minus strand of NC_082689.1, from coordinate 44,286,326 downwards.
TTTTAAGCTACTAAGCTTCTGGTATTTTATTATGCAACAATAGGGAACTAATACAATACCAAAGAAGTGCAAATAAATTGGTAAACATGTAAGTAAATCTAAACAAATATATGTATAAAAAATAACAGTATTATCTCTTTGTGAGTGTCTTCAGGAATGACAAAAACAAAACTCTGAGCTAAAGCATATAAACTGAAAGAGGGCTGACTGTAGTTAAAATATTCTAAGATCTATATATTTGAGAAGCAGAGATTTGTAGGTGTGGTGTCCCTCCTAAAAGAGGATCAGATCCTAAATCCGATCTCCCCTCCTTCTTGGGCAAATGGCCATTCTATCAGAGACCATAATTCCCTGACTCACATACAACTGGATAGCCATATGTTGAGTTCTCTCCAGGGTTACATGAGTTGGAGTCATGTGTGCACCTTTCATTTTATTTTCTTAAAAGGAAACAGTTTGCCCTAGACTTCTTTTCCTCCTTTCTGATGTTTGGACATGGACAATATAGAGACCCAGCTTTGAACACACAAATGCAGACCATAAGGGATGGTGGAACAACAAAATGGAATCATCTGGTTCCCTAAATGACTAAGTAGAGTAGAGCCATACAGCTAACCTGTCTATGACCTGGGACCATCACATGAGGTAGAGATCTACATTATTTAACTCTTTCTATTTTTACATTTATTTCTTAGAGCAGCTTAACCTTAACAGCAACTAAATTAGTCCCTGAAGCTGGAATGCAACAATCATAGGAACCTAAAATATGGGGCATTTGGCTTAGCAAAATTTAGGGCTTAGCAGTGAGGCAGTAGATCTTATGTTGTTTGGGGTACAGAAGCAGTTGGCTTTTCCAGCTTGTGAGGCTCAAATTTCTGGATTCTCTATTCCCTTCCTTCTCTGCTTGCAAATTGGCATATTCTTGCCTTAACTCATCTTTTTCTTATAAAGCAGCAAGGGTAGAGAACACATATTCCTTATTGCTTTTAGTAAGGTATTATAAGAAATAGCATGAGATAAAACTGACTCAAAACCTTTCCGTAAATCTTCCTCAAAGAAAGAAAGGCAATCTTTTGACAAAGATCAGATTGAGGATGTTGCCTTCCAACCTAAACTTGTTGTTCAGATAGCCTCAAAGTAGCCATCATTAAAATGAGAAAGAGGGAGAGAGGGAAACAAGAAGATAAGAAAAAGCTGCCTTAGAGACTTTGTCTAGAAAAAGAACAGAAAGCAAACTTTGATGGGGTTACTGGCATATAGACAAATAGGAAATAAATAGAACCAAAGCCAGAAAAGGTGTTTTGAGAATTACACTGCCAATGAGTCAATAAGTAAGATCTTGTGAAAGGCTGTGGTTGTTCAATCCTTGATGCAACTCTCAGGCTCCCAAACCTACTCTAGCAATGAAGTGGGCTATTAAAACATTACACTCTTCCATTCCCAGTCTAACCCTACTACATTCTCTCCAAAATCAGGTATGGCCACAGAAGATTGGGAACAATGAAGAATGTCTAGAAGGCAAAGGCAGAGTCCGCAGTTGATAGGGGAATTTTTCTAATAGATTAGAACCAGCATGTAACCAAGAAACCTTCTTTACTGCTAGGCTAAGGGGTTCTTTATAATTCCTGCTCAGCATAATTCTTCTCCTTTCTATGGGCAGGTGACTACTCTGTAGTTCAATTCTTCCTTTATCTAAAAGATCTTCAATTCTTCCTTTATCCAAAAGATCATAGTATATTAGGGTTCAGGTTTGTATAAGTTGTCTATTAGTATATTTTTCACAGGACTAAGAGGCGCCTCATATGAACTGAATGGAGAGAATTTTGCAGCACCTAGATGTCTTGGACGTTGGACTAGATAGGATCTTGGATTATGGTTCATAAAGAGGCAGTAAGTCTTTTTTAATGTGTGTGAAGAAAGCAGGCATAGGTGTTTAGATGGCCAGCCTCCTAGTTGTCCCCAAAAGGTCTATTCTTCCCTTCTTCCTAGGTACTTGGTCTTAGCAGCAAGAGACTACATTTCCCACTCTGACTTGCTGCAAGATATTGCTATGTGACTACTTGCTGTTAGGAATGCTGTGTGCAACTTCTGCCTCAATGGCTTGAAAGAAAATTGCATGGGATTTTCTCTCTTTCTCGTTCCTATAGAATGTAGATGTGGCAGCAATCCAGCGTTAACCACGTGGATGAGGACAGCATCCTAGTAGATGATGACGCAATGACATGGAAGCAGGCTAGAGCCCTGAGTGATATTATGGAGCAGAGCCATCCTATTAATCTGGACTGCTCATGTCAGGACCAAAAGGAGAAATGTTTTTTTGTTAAGCCACTGTGTCTTTGAGTAGCTTAGCCTTTTCCCTAATTAATTCAGAAAGCTAAGACAGTGTCTTATGTTAGACTTTGTTAAGCACCTATGATAAAATCTTAAGGGTAACCACAAAAAGAATGGAAATTCAGTGTATAACTTCTAGCCTAAAAATCTTAATTCCCCTCCTCGCCCCCCCAACCACCAAAAAAAAAGACAAGAAGGAAATAGAAGCAAAGGAGAAAAGCACTGACAAATAGTACAAAATAAGATTATAGTAACAAGTCCATAAATACAAGTAATCGCAATAAATGTAATGAACTAAATTCACCATTTAAAAATCATCATAATATAGAAAGATTAAAAGTAAAAAGAATAGAAAAAAATACGAGGCAAATAATCAAAATAACATTGAGGTGGTTATATTTCTATGAGACAAATTAAATTCTGCAGGAAAGTATAACAACTCTAAACTTATATTCTCCTAATAACAGAGCCATGATATATATGGGTATTGTTTTAAGAAAGGTTCAGGCTTATCTAGGAAAGTCTTCTTGATTCTGGATATAGAAAATCTCAAGGAATACTCAAAAAACTTACTACAACTTCTAAATAAATCAAGCAAGGAACTCAAATAAATTTAAGAAATGAATGGTAATACTTGTATACGAAAGCTTCAAAACATTGCTGGGAGAAATTAAAGATCTAAATTAGTAGTGAGAGATTTCATATTCATAGATTGGAAAACTCAATATTGTCAAGATGACCCTCTGTCTAAATTGATCTACAAATTCAATACAATCCTTATCAAAATCCTAGCAGATTTTTTTTGTAGAAATGGACAAGCTGATCCTAAAATGTATATAGAATTGCAAAGGGCATAGAATAAACAAAAGAATTTGAAAAAGAAGACAATTTTACTTTTTCCTTTACAATTTGGATACCATTAACTTATTTTTGTCTCTCATTGCAGTATCTTTCAGGACCTCTATTACAATGTTGATATAAATGATGAAAGCAGATGTTTTTGCCTTGTTTTTTTTAAATTTTAGGGTGAAGGTGTAAGTTTTTCACCATTACATATGATGTCAGCTATGAATTTTTTGTAAATGTTCTTTATAAGATTGAGAATGTTTTCCTTATTCCTGAGTTGTTGAGAGTTTTTTGTTTTTATCATGAATTAAATATTTGATGTTTTCAAATATTTTTGATGCCCCTATTGAGATGATCATGTGGTTTTTGTCTTTTATTCTATAATATTAATATAGTGTATTGCACTAATTCATCTTCAAATGTTAAGCCAACCTTGCATTGCTGAGATAAATCCCAGTGGGTCCTGGTGTATAATCCTTGTTATATCTTGTTGGATTACATTTGCTAGTATTTTTTAAGGATGTTTATGTCTTGTTTATGAGGGATATTCATCTCTACTTTTAATGTGATGTCTTAGTCTAGCTTTGGAATCAGCATAACACTGACCTCATAGAATAAGTGGGAAAGTGTTTCTTCCCTTCTGTTTACAGAAAGAGTTTTTAAAAATTAGTATTATTTCTTCTTTAATATTTGATGGAGTTCACCAGAGAAACCATCTGGGCCTGAACTTTTCTTTTTGGGAAAACTTATAACTAACTCAATCTCTTTTCTTGTTACAGATCTGTTCAGGTTTTTCTACCTCTTTTTAAGTTAATTTTTGTCATTTGTGTCATTCTAGACATTTTTCCATTTCATAAAAGTTGTCTAATTCATTGGTATAAAGTTGTTTATGATATTCCTTTATTTAGTCTCTTTCTGTAAGACAGTTAGAATTGATGTGACCTCTTTCGTTCCTGATTCCAGTAATTTGTGTCTTCACTCTATTTTCTTGGTCAGTGTAACTGTAAGCACTGCTTTAGCTGCATCCCATAAATTTTGGTATGTTGTGTTTTTGCTTTCATTCAGTTTATGATATTTTCTAATATACCTTGTGATTTATACTTTGACTTCTGGATTATTTTGAAGTGTCTTTACTTTCCAAATATTGCAGGATTTCAAAGATATTTTTCTTTGTTAATTTTAAATTGAATTCCTTTGTGGTCAGAACATAACTTTGTGTGAAAAAAATATTTTTAGAGTCTTTTATATTAGTATACAAATCCACAATTTATAGTGCCCTTTCTTTCTTTCTGTGGATTTGAGTCATAGTCTGGTGTCAGCCTGGAGGACTTTCTATAGTATTTTTTGTAAAGCAAGTATACTAGCAATGAATATTCTCAGTACTTGTTTATCTGGGAATTATTTGATTTGATTTGATTTGATTTGATTTTGTCCTGCCTCTGACTCGTTCTGTTTTGTTTTTGACACACACGGGAATAGGTATCTGAGAAGGTAAAGGGTACACAAGTCTGGATTTGAAGTCAGTGTACTGTCCATTATTGGACCATGACCTCTCACAGTTCTCCTTCTATGACAGAATGATTCTTGGTTTATTACTATTCAGGACAGGGCACGGATTTTAACAAAAGCCTGACTTTGTTCTTTGACATCTAAGGTAATGTGGGCTCGGGAAAGCCTATGAAACCAGTCCAGTTGTAGTAAGAGTTTGGGGCTGCAGGCAACAGAAATTGGCCCTAATATAGACCATAAAAGGAGATTTACAGGTATATACTTATTTGCTCACAGAATCAAAGTAAGAGTTAAGTAGCTAGACTTCTAGAAGTACAGGATTCAAGATACCTTTGGATATACTAGAAATAGGATATCTTGAGCCATCCCTTTTGACATCCTCAGGATATTACTGGCAATACTGTTGAGTGACTTAGTTACAGCCGCCTTTTGTCCTTGTACCTCAGACCTAATGATTACATTTCCCAGGAGAGATTGGATAACTTGGGTAACATGACCAAGTTGTGTGGTGAGAATCCTGTGATTGTCAGTTTCACTAACTACATGAGGTAAATAATTTCCACAAATAAAAATTTCACTGTTACCAAAAGAGGGAGAGAATGAACACTGGACAGACAACGAAGCCAGCTATCCTCAAAACTCACAATGTCAGCTCATCCTCACACCAAAGGTGACCTGACAAAAACTTATTATTTTTGCCTGCCCCAAATTCATTTCCCCTTAGAGTAACAGTATCCCATTATTCTTTGATGAACCCTCTCTGTGTCCATTTCCTATGAGTGGAGGTCCAGGCATACATATGTGACCCTAGCCAGGCCAGTTCAAACTAAGTTTCAATTCTGTGACTTTTCTTGGAAATATTAGGGTAAAGATATTCTTTCTCTTCTGGAAAGTTACCTTCATTCATGAAAAATAGTTCTGTTGGATATAGAATTATTGGTTGACTGATTTTTCTTTCAATACTTTGAATATGTCATTCCACTGCCTTCTGACCTCCAGTGTTTCAAAGACAAGTCAATTGTTAATTAAATTGATGGTCCTTTGTATATGGTGAGTTGTTTTCTTCTTGTTGAGAAGACTTCTTCTTCTTGTTTTAAGACTTCTTTTTGTCTTTCAGTATTTTAACTATGATATGTCTATGGATCTTTCTGTATTTGTCTTACTTGGAGTTTGCTGAGCTTCTTGGATCTATAGATTTATGTTTTTCTTCAAATTCAGGAACTTTTACCATTATTACTTCAAATATTTTTCTGCCCTTTTTTTTTTTTTTAAAGCTCATTTTTGTTTGTAGTAAATTTTTTTTAGGGGGGAGTGCTTTTTTACTTTATTTTATTATTTTTTTAAACATCTTTATTGGAGTATAATTGCTTTACAATGTTGTGTTAATTTTTGCTGTGTAACAAAGTGAATCGGCTATACATATACATATATCTCCATATCCCCTCCCTCTTTTGTCTCCCTCCCACCATCCCTATCCATCCCTCTAGGTGGTCACAAAGCACTGAGCTGATCTCCCTGTGCTATGTGGCTGCTTCCCACTAGCTAGCCATTTTATATTTGGTAGTGTATATATGTCAATGCCACTCTCTCACTTCGTCCCAGCTTACCCTTCCCCTCCCCCATCCTCAAGTCCATTCTCTACATCTGTGTCTTCATTCCTGTCCTGCCCCTAGGTTCTTCAGAACCTTTTTTTTTTTTTAGATTCCATATATATGTGTTGGCACGATATTTGTTTTTCTCTTTCTGACTGACTTTCTCTGTATGACAGACTCTAGGTCCATCTACCTCACTACAAATAACTCAATTTCATTTCTTTATATGGCTGAGTAATATTCAATTGTATATATGTGCCACATCTTCTTTATCCATTCATCTGTCAATGGACACTTAGGTTGCTTCCATGTCCTGGCTATTATAAATAGTGCTGCAATGAACACTGTGGTACATGAGTCTTTATGAATTATGGTTTTCTCAGGGTATATGCCCAGTAGTGGGATTGCTGGTCATATGGTAGTTCTATTTTTAGTTTTTTAAGGAACCTCCATACTGTTCTCCATAGTGGCTGTATCAATTTACATTCGCACCAACAGTGCAAGAGGATTCCCTTTGCTCCTCACTCTCTCCAGCATTCACTGTTTGTAGATTTTTTGAAGATGGCCATTCTGACCAGTGTGAGGTGATACCTCATTGTGATTTAGATTTGCATTTCTCTAATGCTTAGTGATGTTGAGCATCTTTTCATGTATTTGTTGGCCATCTGTATGTCTTCTTTGGGAAATGTCTATTTAGGTCTTCTGCCCATTTTTGGATTGGGTTGTTTGTTTTTATGATATTGAGCTACATGAGCTCTTGTATATTTTGGAGATAAATTCTTTGTCTGTTGCTTCATTTGCAAATACTTTCTCCCATTCTGAGGGTTGTCTTTTTTGTTTATGCTTTCCTTTGCTGTGCAAAAGCTTTGAAGTTTCATTAGGTCCCATTTGTTTATTTTTGTTTTTATTTCCATTACTCTAGGGGGTGGGTCAAAAAGGATCTTGCTGTTATTTATGTCATAGAGTGTTCTTCCTACATTTTCGTCTAAGAGTTTTATGGCGTCTGGCCTTACCTTTAGGTCTTTAATCCATTTTGAGTTTATTTTTGTGTATGGTGTTAGGGAGTGTTCTAATTTCATTCTTTTACATGTATCTGTCCAGCCTTCCCAGCACCACTTATTGAAGAGGCTGTCTTTTCTCCATTATATATTCTTGCTTCCCTTATCAAAGATAAAGTGACCATCTGTGCATGGGTTTATCTCTGGGCTTTCTATCCTGTTCCATTGATCTATATTTCTGTCTTTGTGCCAGTACCATACTGTCTTGATTACTGTAGCTTTGTGGTATAGTCTGAAGTCAGGGAGCCTGATTCCTCCAGCTCCGTTTTTCTTTCTCAAGATTGCTTTGGCCAAATATCATATGTTTATGCATATATGTGGAACCTAGAAAAATGGTACAGATGCACCGGTTTGCAGGGCAGAAATAGAGACATAGATGTAGAGAACAAACTTATGGACACCAGGGGGAAAGTGGCGGTGGGGGGTGGTGGTGGTTTGAATTGGGGGATTGGGTTTGACATATATACACTAGTATGTATAAAATAGATAACTAATAAGAACCTGCTATATAAAAAGTAAATTAAAAAGAATTTAAAAAGAAGACTGCTTTGGCTGTTTCATGTCTTTTGTGTTTCCATACGAATTGTGAAATCTTTTGTTCTAGTTCCGTGAAAAATGCCATTGGTAGTTTCATGGGGATTGCACTGTATCTGTGGATTGCTTTGGGTAGTAGAGTCATTTTCAGTGTTGATTCTTCCAATCCAAGAACATGGTATATCTCTCCATCTGTTTGGATCATCTTTAAGTTCTTTCATCAGTGTCTTATAGTTTTCTGCATACAGGTCTTTTGCCTCCTTAGGTAGGTTTATTCCTAGGTATTTTATTCTTTTTTGTTCCAACGGTAAATGTGAGTGTTTCCTTAATTTCTCTTTCAGACTTTTCATCATTAGTGTATAGGATGCAAGAGATTTCTGTGCATTAATTTTGTGTCCTGCTACTTTACCAAATTCATTGATTAGCTCTAGTAGTTTTCTGGTAGCATCTTTAGCATACTCTATGTATAGCGTCAAGTCATCTGCAAACAGTGACAGTTTCGCTTCTTTTCTGATTTGGTTTCCTTTTATTTCTTTTTCATCTCTGATTGCTGTGGCTAGAACTTCCAAAACTATGTTGAATCATAATGGTGAGAGTGGGCAACCTTGTCTTATTCCTGATCTTAGTGGAAATGCTTTCAGTTTTTCACCACTGAGAACAATGTTGGCTGTGGGTTTGTTGTATATGGCCTTTTATATGTTGAGGTAAGTTCCCTCTATGCCTACTTTCTGAAGGATTTTTTAATCATAAATGGGTGTTGAATTTTGTCAAAAGCTTTTTCTGTGTCTATTGAGATGAACATATGGTTTTTCTCCTTCAATTTGTTTATATGGTTTATCATATTGATTGATATAAGTATATTGAAGAATCCTTGCATTCCTGGGATAAACCTCACTTGATCATGGTGTGTGGTCCTTTTAATATGCTGTTGGATACTGTTTGCTAGTATTTTGTTGGGGATTTTTGCATCTATGTTCATCAGTGATATTGGCCTGTAGTTTTCTTTTTTTGTGACATCTTTGACTGGTTTTGGTATCAGGGTGACGGTGGCCTCATAGAATGAGTTTCGGAGTGTTCCTCCCTCTGCTATATTTTGAAAGAGCTTGAGAAGGATAGGTATTAGCTCTTCTCTAAAAGTTTGATAGAATTCGCCTGTGAAGCCATCTGGTCCTGGGCTTTTGTTTGTTGGAAGATTTTTAATCACAGTTTCAATTTCAGTGTTTGTGTTTGCTCTGTTTATATTTTCTATTTCTTCCTAGTTCAGTCTCAGAAGGTTGTGCCTTTCTAAGAATTTGAGCATTTCTTACAAGTTGTCCATTTTATTAGCATGTAGTTGCTTGTAGTAATCTCTCATGATCCTTTGTATTTCTGCAGTGTCAGTTTTTATTTCCCCTTTTTCATTTCTAATTCTGTTGATTTGAGTCTTTTCCCTTTTTTTTCTTGAGGAGTCTGGCTAATGGTTTATCAATTTTCTTTATCTTCTCAAAGAACCAGCGTTTAGTTTTATTGATATTTGCTATCATTTCCTTCATTTCTTTTTTATTTATTTCTGATCTGATCTTTATGATTTCTTTCCTTTGGCTAACATTGGGGTTTTTTGGTTCTTCTTTCTCTAATTGCTTTAGGTGTAAGGTTAGGTTGTTTATTTGAGATGTTTCTTGTTCTTGAGATAGGATTGTATTGCTGTAAACTTCCCTCTTAGAACTGCTTTTGCTACATCCCATAAGTTTTGGATTGTCATGCTTTCATTGTCATTTGTTTCTAGGTATTTTTTGATTTCCTCTTTCATGTCTTCAGTGATCTCTTGGTTATTTAATAGTGTATTGTTTAGCTCCATGTGTTTGTATTTTTTACAGTTTTTTTCCTGTAATTGATATCTAGTCTCATAGCCTTGTGGTTGGAAAAGGTGCGTGATACGATTTCAATTTTCTTATATTTGCCAAGGCTTGATTTGTGACCCAAGATATGATCTATCCTGGAGAATGTTCCATGAGCACTTGAGAGGAAAGTGTATTCTGTTGTTTTCAGATGGAATGTCCTATAAATATCAATTAAGTCCATCTTGTTTAATGTGTCATTTAAAGCTTGTGCTTCCTTATTTATTTTCATTGTGGATGATACGTCCATTGGTGAAAGTGGAGTGTTAAGGTCCCCTACTATGATTGTGTTACTGTCGATTTCCCCTTTTATGGCTGTTAGCATTTGCCTTATATATTGAGGTGCTCCTATGTTGGGTGCATAAATATTTACAATTGTTATATCTTCTTCTTGGATTGATCCCTTGATGATTATGTAGTGTCCTTCTTTGTCTCTTGTAATAGTCTTTATTTTAAAGTCTATTTTGTCTGATACGAGAATTGCTACTCCAGCTTTCTTTTGATTTCCATTTGCATGAAATATCTTTTTCCATCCCCTTATTTTCAGTCTGTATGTGTCCCTAGCTCTGAAGTGGGTCTTTTGTAGACAGCATATATGCGGGTCTTGTTTTTGTATCCATTCGGCCAGTCTATGTCTTTTGGTTGGAGCATTTAATTCATTGACATTTAAGGTAATTATCGATATGTACGTTCCTATTACCATTTTCTTAATTGTTTTGGGTTTGTTATTGTAGGTCTTTTCCTTCTCTTGTGTTTCCTGCCTAGAGAAGTTCCTTTAGCATTTGTTTTAAAGCTGGTTTGGTGGTGCTGAATTCTCTTAGCTTTTGCTTGTCTGTAAAGGTTTTAATTTCTCCATCGAATCTTAATGAGATCCTTGCTAGGTAGAGTAATCTTGGTTGTAGGTTCTTCCCTTTGATCACTTTAAATACGTCCTGCCACTCCCTTCTGGCTTGCAGAGTTTCTGCTGAAAGATCAACTGTTAGCCTTATGGGGATTCCCTTGTATGTTATTTGTTGTTTTTCCCTTTCTGCTTTTAATATTTTTTCTTGTATTTAATTTTTGATAGTTTCATTAATGTGTCTTGGTGTGTTTCTCCCTGGATTTATCCAGTATGGGACTCTCTGCACTTCCTGGACTTGAGTGACTCTTTCCTTTCCCATATTAGGGAAGTTCAACTATAATCTCTTCAAATATTTTCTCAGCCCCTTTCTTTTTCTCTTCTTCTTCTGGGACCCCTATAATTTGAATGTTGGTGCATTTAATGTTGTCCCAGAGGTCTCTGAGACTGTCCTCAATTCTTTTCATTCTTTTTTCTTTATTCTGCTCTGTGGTAGTTATTTCCACTATTTTATCTCCCAGGTCACTTATCTGTTCTTCTGCCTCAGTTATTCTGCTATTGATTCCTTCTAGAGAATTTTAAATTTCATTTATTGTGTTGTTTATCATTGTTTGTTTGCTCTTTAGTTCTTCTAGGTCCTTGTTAAACATTTCTTGTATTTTCTCCATTCTATTTCCAAGATTTTGGATCATCTTTACTATCATTACTCTGAATTCTTTTTCAGGTAGACTGCCTGTTTCCTCTTCATTTGTTTGGGCTGGTGGGTTTTTATCTTGTTCCTTCATCTGCTGTGTGTTTCTCTGTCTTCTCATTTTGCTTAACTTACTGTGTTTGGGGTCTCCTTTTCACAGGCTGCAAGTTTGCAGTTCCCATTGTTTTTGGTGTCTTCTCCCAGTGGGTAAGGTTGGTGGGTTGTGGGTTGTGCAGGCTTCCTGGTGGAGGGGACTGGTGCCTGTGTTCTGGTGGATGAAGTTGGATCTTGTCTTTCTGGTAGGCAGGACTGCATCCAGTGGTGTGTTTGGGGTGTCTGTGAACTTATCATGATTTTAAGCAGCCTCTCTGCTACTGGGTGGGGTTTTGTTCCTGTCTTGCTAGTTTTTTGGCATGTGGTGTCCAGCACTGGAGCTTGCTGGTCGTTGAGTGGAGCTGGGTCTTAGCGTTGAGACAGACATCTCTGGGAGAGCTCTCACCAATTGATATTACTTGGGCTGGGAGGTCTCTGGTGGTACAATGTCCTGAACTTGGCTCTCCCACCTCAGAGGCTCAGGTCTGACACCCGGCTGTGACACCCGTCAGCCACATGGTCAGTTTTGGAGGCTGAGAAGTACCTCTTCAATCTGGAGGTCCAGGAGAGCTGGTGGTTTAGTTCCAGTCCAAGACCCAAGTCTGAAGGCCTGGAGAAACAGGCTGCAAGCATGCTTCCAGGGCAGAGAGGCAGGTCTGTAGTACCTTGTGTTTTCCTTTGTGCTCCCTCTAGTTTCACTTGCTCATAGGTTGCCGTGGGCAGAGGCCTTGCACCGACACTTCAGACCAGAATTCCTGGTGAGCTCTGCCCTTTTATTCTGTACTTTTTCAGGGACTCCCTTTACATGTATGTTAGTACCATTGATGTTGTCCCACAGGTCTCTGAGGCTCTATTTTCTTTTCTTCAACCCTTGTTCTTTCTGTTCTTCAGATTGTATAATTTCCATTGCTTATCAACAAGGTCTCTCATCTTTTCTTCTGCCATCTCAAATATGCTGGTGAGCCCCTATAGTGAATTTTATTTTATTTATTGTAATCTTCAACTCCAGAATTTCTATTTGTTTCTTTTTTAAAAAATAATTTCTGTATACATATCAAGAATTTCTGTCTGTTGATTCTTTGTTTTCATACTTTAATTCTTTTATACATGGTTTCTTTTAGTTCTTTGAACATGTTTATAGTAGCGCCTTTAAAATCTTTGTTAAATTCAACATCTGGAGCACCTGAGGACACTTAGACATAGTTTCTAGTGACTACTTTTTTTCTAAGTATGGATCTCACTTTCCTATTTCTTTGTATGTCTCATATTTTTCTGTTTTTGTTGAAAATATATATATATATATCCTCAGTCAATAATATGCTTGCCCCAACCAGGACCACAACCTTAGGCAAGTAGAGTCAAGCTGTTGCCCTCTCCCACTGGTCAGTCTTTGGAAGTCACTTCCATCAGCAGTACCACTTATCATGGGCATCATCCAGCATTCCAAATCAAGTGGTCCCCCACTGAAGGTAGCAGAGAAGCTGCCAGTCCTCAGAACTTGCCCCATCTGGCAGAACTTCCTCATAGATCAAGGCAGGAGATGTGGTAGGAGCAGCCTCAGACCAGAACACCACAGATTCCCACTGTTCTTACCTGAAGTTCAGCAGTATTACAAGCATAAAAATGCTTCTCAGACTGTCATATGTCTTTGTTTGATTTTCAAAGTACTGAAATGGTTATTTTTGTAAATTTCTCCAGATTTATAGATACTTTTTGGGTAGAGTATTTGCTGAGTTCATCAGTAGACGATAGCCAGAAACCCCTCCCTCTGCTTTTATCTGGACCTTCTCTTTTCTTCATCTCTATTTTTCATATCCTTAGTCTTGTTAGTTTCTCCTCAGTGTGGAGAACTATCCCAGAAGGCAACACTAGTAGCTCCATTTTATGAATCAGTAGGACTAGTCAGCTCCAGCCCTTATCATGGACCCCTTGTATTCACCCATTATCTGCTTTTCTCAGATTGACTCACCACTTTCCATTGAATACCTGTTGTTTACTTTGGTTCTCAGATCCATCAGATGGTTTATTTTTCTCTCTGTCTTTACTTTCATAGATGCCAAATTTTTACGGGTCTTAAGGTCTGTCCTCAAGTGTTTGATTTTTGGGTTTTCTGGGAATACTTTGTCACCCAATTTTCTGATAAGTGTCCATAGGATTTTAATTTTTCTATTTAGCTGTTCTTTCTGTTTTCATGTGGGGATTCAGAAATATTCAAAAACTATGCCACCATTGCTCCATTACTGTCATCTTCCTGGAGTCCTGGGTCTTTTAGGTTATTCATTAAGTTTCCTAGTTTGTTTTCTTAAAGGTATTCAGTGTTTCTTGTTAGTTTTATTCCTGAGATATGTGATGGTTTTTAATTGCAATTAAAAATGGAAAATGATATCTCTCATTACATTTTCTAATAAGAACTTTATTGACTTTTGTAATTTGCTCTTTCATCTGGATTCCTTACTGACCCCTTTTTAGTTTACAATTTTTTAAAGTTCATTTTGGATATTTAGGAAGACACTTATGTAGATAACATTTTTCTTCCATATTTTCTAATTTAACCTTTATTAATATTCCTCCATGTCAGTGCTTATAGAGCTAATGCTTTTTCAGAATATTTACATATTATTCACTTATATCATTCTACCATAATTTATTTAAACAGTTCCTTTTTTGACATTTATATGATTTCCAAATTTCTGCTATTGCAAATAGTATATCTTTGGGGATTTATATGAGTATTTCCATAGATTAAACTCCTAAAATAGAATTACTGGGGAAAGAAATATATTCCATTTAAAATTGTCTTCCAAGCTATTATTAGTAGTTATATAATAAATTTAATTGACTTTTGCACCGCAGATCTATTATGCCACCGAATCTTTTTAACTCTAACTTCATGATTTCCAGAATCTGATCACTTCTCACAGTTGTCATTGATTTAACCTGGTCCAAGATGTCATCATTTTTTTTTTTTTTGGGCATGGGTTATTGCAGTGACATATAATCCATCTCTCTGTTTCCATTCTTGTGGAAGAGTCTATTCTCAGTGTATCAGTACATTCAACCTAGCAGCCAGCGTGAGTATGTGCAAATGTAAGTTAGATAATCTCAGTATTCTACTCCAGATCCTCTTCTGGTTTTAATCTAATACAGAATAAAAGTCGAAACCTTTACAATGACCCATTAAGGCCTTTTATGATCTCCTCCTTTTTATATCTCTTACCTTATCACTTATTGCAATTCTTCAACAGATCTGTTTCAAAAGTGTACCTTCCTTCCTCTTAAGGAATAATATTCTTTCTTTTGTATCAAGAAATATTTTCTTTTAAACCATATTGTTTTATTGTTTATGTTTATTCATCCTTTTATTTTGAGAGCAACAAAGCACCTGTTTTACATACCTTTGCCCCAGATGTCACCTGATTTCCATTTAGAGCATATGATTATGTGATTATATCATATGATTGTAATTATTTTATTATGGGCTTCAGGGCATTTGTGCTCTACTTCTCTCCCTTGCAGAGGAATCAGAACCAGCAAAGAAGCAGCAGCAGAAGCAGCAGATGCAAAAAGAGGAAGAGGAGGAAGAGGAAGAGGTTATTCTAGTGCAAAATTTTGAGTGGGTATCCCTTTCGGGGAGGGAGAGACACTGATTTTTATTGGTTGTTTTGGTGGGTTCAAGTCAAAGGACACTGCTTTAGGTTTAGTTGCTTAAGGTATTAGGTCTGCCACTCTGGGACTAATTTCACCACCTTTTCCTCAACCTCCTTCCACTCCCATCTCTGCCACAGTAATGTCCCGTTAGGACAGGACTTCTACTTACACCAGATGCTGGTACCTACCAAGTCCTGCCACAGTCTTTATATTTTTTCATTGTAGGGCATGTTCCCTATTAATCTCATGGTTTTTCCTTTCGATACTCCTAAATTAGAAGAGATGACTGTAGCGTTTAGTGTGTACCTTCCTGTATTCTCAAAAGGCAATGCTGTTTTCTTGTGGAAGTGAATGCCAAGCTTTCTTGAGTGTCCTCCTTTAGGTTAGAAGTCCAAATATTTTCAACATTTGTAGCATCTGGTATTCTTCCCTTAGCTTTAAGCGCCAACTCAACTTTTCCTTACTTTTACATTTTCCTTGGTCAATTTAGTTGGGATTGGGAAGAAAGGAGGCAGACACTGTTTCTAATCTGAATTTTTGTCCCTTTAGCCTTCTTTCTTTATAATATCTGATGTACTATACTGGTGCTCAGTACATATGAGTTTCTATTATCATCCACTGTAGGTGCAAATGAGCACTAAAATTATCTAAGGATGACCATTTAAACATTCCAGTATGTCTAGTTAGAAGTAAAAATAAATATAGCAGAATGTTCTTATCACTTATAAGATGAATGAGTGATTGATCTGTGAAAAGATTCTATCAGAGAATTGGAAGAATTGCAGTTATAGAGTTAGCATTCCTTGACACCATTTCTGGAGCATAACTGAGTAATAGACATTTTCTGAGATAGATCTCCCCCAGACTCACAGTCAAATATATGAGCCAACAAGCCACAACTTCCTTCTCAAAGTAGATGACTCAGTGAGCAGCTCTACTTAAAAGCTAGCTGGAAGCAGAATTCTGGGGAACAGGATTCGTATAATGTATTAGGAAGAGATCCTAATATAAGAATTTAGATAAGCAGACCTTCTGAGCAAGATCTTACTATGAAATTTTCAATGATTTGGTTGAAAATATCAGATAACCACAACACAGTATACATTTTACCACAGGAGAGAAATGCACTTTATCAGGAATCTTCAAGCTGGGGTAGGGTGCCTATTAGAGATGTGAAAACTTTCTAGGGATACAAAGACATGGATCATTTAAAAAGAATCAATTTCCAGATTCTCCACTTGCAGCTATTTGCAAAGATTAACTTGAGTGTGAACTTGCCTGAGTTCCTAACAGCCCTTGTCTCACTTTACAAAAGCACACACATAAATGGTTCACACTCTAAGCTCTGAGCAAAGGAGAGGACTTAGTTTTTCTTTTTTTTAATTAATTAATTTAATTTTGGCTGTTTTGGGTCCTTGTTGCTGCGCATGGGCTTTCTCTAGTTGCAGCGAGTGGGAGCTACTCTTTGTTGCAGTGCGTGGTCTTCTCATTGTGGTGGCTTCTCTTGTTGGAGAGCATGGGCTCTAGGTGCGTGGGCTCAGTAGTTGTGGCTTGCAGGCTCTAGAGTGCAGGCTCAGTGGTTGTGGCGCATGGGCTTAGTTGCTCCACGGCATGTGGGATGTTCCCGGACCAGGGCTCGAGCCCGTGTCCCCTGCATTGGCAGGCATATTCTTAACCACTGCGCCACCAAGGAAGTCTATGGGAGGACTTAGTTTTAATGATTAATCAAGTTACCACAATCCACAGGGAATTTCTCTGTCTTCTCTATTTATGTTATGGGTAAAAAGTGGGTTAGGAGTGTGGTATTTTGGCCCAAGTTGGGATGTTTTGAATGCATATGTATCATAGAATAGCATGGTGAGACTAGTGATGATTTCCATTTAAGGACTGTGACTTTTGCATGACCCAGCTGTTATCAGTTAATATGTACACAAAAGGAGCAAAGCAAGGAAAGCATTAATAAGAAATATTGAAAGCTAAAAACAGTGATTTTATACAGTTAGGCATTAAAAATTCTAGCTGTTCTCATTACTTATTCCTAGGACATGTCAGTAGCAGAAAAGAAAAGGCTCTTTGAAAAGCCAAAGCAGTTAAGTTTACTGGTGCTGACTTTTTAAAATGTAACTGAAAAAAATTTTTTTGGTGCTACCAAATTTTTCAAAACACATTAGATAAAACTCACCAATAAGACTTTCACCTACTTTCTTTCACATTTTGTAATATTAGACAAAGTATTTAAAACCTATTTTATTAAGTAAATCTGATGAATTATTTATTCCATTTATAATCAATCATCACCTAATTTCATCTAACAAAATTTTTTTTCCTACCTTATTTCAAAAAAATTAAAGAACAGTTCCTATACCAATTAGTTTATAGCAGATTTGATGGAGAAATTAAAACCTTTACAGACAAGCAAAAGCTAAGAGAATTCAGCACCACCAAACCAGCTTTAAAACAAATGCTAAAGGAACTTCTCCAGGCAGGAAACACAAGAGAAGGAAAAGACCTACAATAACAAATCCAAAACAATTAAGAAAATGGTAATAGGAACGTACATATCGATAATTACCTTAAATGTAAATGGATTAAATGCTCCAACAAAAGAAATGGACTGGCTGAATGTATACAAAAACAAGACCCTTATATATGCTGTCTACAAGAAACCCACTTCACAGCTAGGGACACATACAGACTGAAAATGAGGGGATGGAAAAAGATATTCCATGCAAATGGAAATCACAAGAAAGCTGGAGTAGCAATACTCATATAAAATAAAATAGACGTTAAAATAAAGATGGTTACAAGAGTTAAGGAAGGACACTACATAATGATCAGATCAATCCAAGAAGAAAACATAACAATTATAAATATTTATGCACCCAACATAGGAGCACCTCAATACATAAGGCAAATGCTAACAGCCATAAAAGGAGAAATCAACAGTAACACAATAATTGTGGGGGACTTTAACACCCCACTTACAGCAATAGACAGATCATCCAGACAGAAAATAAATAAGGAAACACACGCTTTAAATGACACAATAGACCACATAGACTTAATTGATATTTTGAGGACATTCCACCTGAAAGTAAAAGAATACACTTTCTTCTCAAGTGCACCCGGAATGTCCTCCAGAATAGATCACATCTT
This sequence comes from Delphinus delphis, assembly GCF_949987515.2. NCBI lineage: Eukaryota > Metazoa > Chordata > Mammalia > Artiodactyla > Delphinidae > Delphinus > Delphinus delphis. Next base: position 44,268,153 of record NC_082689.1, on the reverse strand, counting down.
CCATCACAAATCAAGCCTTGGAAAATGTAAGAAAACTGAAGTCCTATCAAGCATCTTTTCTGACCACAATGCTCTGAGATTAGAAATCAATTACAGGAAAAAAACAGTAAAAAAAAAAACAAATACATGGAGGCTAAACAGTACACTGCTAAATAACTAAGAGATCACTGAAGAAATCAAATAAGAAATTAAAAAATACCCAGAAACAAATGGCAATGGAAACACAACAATCCAAAACTTATGGGATGCAGCAAAAGCAGTTCTAAGAGGGAAGTTCATAGCAATTCAAGTTCATCTCAAGAAACAAGAAAAATCTCAAATAACAATCTAACCTTATACCCAAAGCAACTAGAGAAAGAAGAACAAAAAATACCCAAAGTTAGTAGAAGGAAAGAAATCGTAAAGATCAGAGCAGAAATAAATGAAATAGAAACAAAGCAATAGCAAAGATCAATAAAACTAAACATTAGTTCTTTGAGAAGATAAACAAAATGGTTAAACCTTTAGCCAGACACATCATGAAAAAAAGGGAGAGGACTCAAATCAATAAAATTATAAATGCAAAAGGAGAGGTTACAACTGGCACCTCAGAAATGCAAAAGATCATAAGAGACTACTACAAGCAAATATATGCAAATAAAATAGACAACCTGGAAGAAATGGACAAATTCTTGGGAAAGTACAATTTTCCAAGATTGAACCAGGAAAAATTAGAAAATATAAACCGAACAATCACAGGCAATAAGATTGAAACTGTAATTTAAAATCTTCCAAGAAACAGAAGTCCAGGACTAGATGGCTTCACAGGTGAATTCTATGAAACATTTAGAGAAGAGCTAACACCTGTCCTTCTCAAACTCTTCCAAAAAATTGTGGAGGGAGGAACACTCCCAAACTCGTTCTGCGAGGCCACCATCACCCTGATACCAAAACCAGACAAAGTTATCACAAAACAAAATTATAGACCAATATCACCGATGAACACAGACACAAAAATCCTCAACAAAATACTAGCAAGCAGAATCCAACAGAATATTAAAAGGATCATAACGGCTTCCCTGGTGGTGCAGTGGTAGAGAGTCCGCCTGCTGATGCAGGGTACATGGGTTCGTGCCCCGGTCCAGGAAGATCCCACATGCCGTGGAGCAGCTTGGCCTATGAGCCATGGCCGCTGAGCCTGCGCGTCTGGAGCCTGTGCTCTGCAACGGAAGAGGCCAAAACTGTGAGAGGCCCTCGTACAGAAAAAAAAAAAAAAAAGGATCATACACCATGATCAAGTGGGATTTATCCCAGGGATGCAAGGATTCTTCAATATACACAAAATAATCAATGTGATACACCATATTAACAAAAGAAGAATAAAAATCATATGATCATCTCAATAGGTTCAGAAAAAGCTTTTGACAAAATTCAATACCCATTTATGATAAAAATTCTTCAGAAAGTGGGCCTAGAGGGAAGCTACTTTGACAAAATAAAAGCCATGTACAACAAACCCACAGCAAACATCATTCTCAGTGGTAAAAAACTGACAGCATTTCCTCTTAAGATCAGGAACAAGACAAGGATGTTCACTCTCACCACTATTATTCAGCATAGTTTTGGAAGTCCTAGCCATAGCAATCAGAGAAGAAAAAGAAATAAAAAGTACAAACTGGAAAAGAAGTAAAACTGTCACTGTTTGCCAATGAATACTATACATAGACAATCCTAAAGATGCCACCAAAAAACTACTAGAGCTAATCAATGAATTTGGTAAAGTTGCAGGATACAATATTAATACACAGAAATCTCTTGCATTCCTCTACACTAACAATGAAAAATCAGAAAGAGAAATTAAGGAAATAATCCCATTAACCATTGCAACAAAAAGAATAAAATACCTAGGAATAAACCTACCTAAGGAGGCAAAAAACCTGTACTCAGAAAACTATAAAACACTGATGAAAGAAATCAAATATAACATAAACAGATGGAGAGGTATACCATGCTCCTGGATTGGAAGAATCAATATTTTGAAAATGACTATATTACCCAAAGCAATCTACAGGTTCAATGCAATCCCTATCAAATTATCAGTGGCATTTTTCACAGAACTAGAACAAGAAATTTTACAATTTGTATGGAAGCACAGAAGACCCTGAATAGCCAAAGCAATCTTAAGAAAGAAAAACAGAGCTGGAGGAATCAGACTCCCTGACTTCAGACTATACTACAAAGCTACAGTAATCAAGACAATATGGTACTGGCACAAAAACAGAAATATGAATCAGTGGAACAGGATAGAAAGTCCAGAGATTAACCCACACACATATGGTCACCTTATCTTTGACAAAGGAGGCAAGAATATGCAATGGAGAAAAGACAGCCTCTTCAATAAGTGGTGCTGGGAAAAATGGATAGATACATGTAAAAGAATGAAATTAGAACACTCCCTAACACCATACACAAAAATAAACTCAAAATGGATTAAAGACCTAAATGTAAGGCCAGACACTATAAAACTTTTAGAGAAAAACATAAGCAGAACACTCCGTGACATAAATCACAACAAGATCCTTTCTGACCCACCTTCTAGAGTAAGGGAAATAAAAACAAAAATAAACAAATAGGACATAATGAAACTTAAAAGCTTTTTCACAGCAAAGGAAACCATAAACAAGACGAAAAGACAACCCTCCGAATAAGAGAAAATATTTGCAAATGAAGCAACTGACAAAGGATTTATCTCCAAAATATACAAGCAGCTCATGCAGCTCAATGTCACAAAAAGAAGGAATGCAATCCAAAAATGGGCAGAAGACCTAAATAGACATTTCTCCAAAGAAGACATATAGGTGGCCAAGAAATACAATATCACTAATCATTAGAGAAATGCAAGTCAAAACCACAATGAGGTATCACCTCACAGTGGTCAGAATGGCCATCATCAAAAAATCTACAAACAATAAATGCTGGAGAAGGTGTGGAGAAAAGGGAACCCTCTTGCACTGTTGGTGGGAATGTAAATTGATACAGCCACTATGGAGAACAGTATGGAGGTTCCTTCACAAACTAAAAATAGAACTACCATATGACCCAGCAATCCCACTGCTGGGCATATACCCAGAGAAAACCATAATTCAAAAAGAGAAATGTACCGCAGTGTTCATTGCAGTACTATTTACAATAGCCAGGACATGGAAGCAACCTAAATGTCCATCGACAGATGAATGATAAAGAAGATGTGGCACATATGTACAATGGAATATTATTACTCAGCCATAAGGAGAAACGAAATTGAGTTATTTGTAGTGAGGTGGATGGACCTAGAATCTGTCATACAGAGTGAAGTAAGTCAGAAAGAGAAAAACAAATACTGTATGCTAATGCATATATATGGAATTTTAAAAAGTGGTACTGATGAACGTAGTGGTAGGGCAGGAATAAAGACATAGATGCAGAGAACGGATGAGGGCACAGGGTGCAAAGGGGGAGCTGGGATGATGTGAGAGAGTAGCATTGACATATATACACCACCAAATGTAAAACTGATGGCTAGTGGGAAGCTGCTGCATAGCACAAGGAGATCAATTTGATGCTTTGTGATAACCTAGAGGAATGGAATAGGGAGGGTGAGAGGGAGGCTTAAGACGGAGGGTATATGGGAATATATGTATACATATAGCTGCTTCACTTTGTTGTACAGCAGAAACTAACAGAACATTGTAAAGCATTTATACTCCAATAAAGATGTGAAAATAAAAGAAGTTATGTTAATAGATTTCTTGATCCTTGTATTCTTTTTTTTTTTTTTTTTTTTTTTTTTTTTGCGGTACGTGGGCCTCTCACTGTTGTGGCCTCTCCCGTTGCGGAGCACAGGCCCCAGACGCGCAGGCCCAGCGGCCATGGCTCACAGGCCCAGCCGCTACGCGGCATGTGGGATCCTCCCGGACCGGAGCACGAACCCGCCTCCCCTGCATCAACAGACGGACTCCCAACCATTGCGCCACCAGGCAAGCCCCCGATCCTTGTATTCTTGGAATTAAAACTTACTTGATGGGCTTCCCTGGTGGCGCAGTGGTTGAGAGTCCGCCTGCCGATGCAGGGAACGCGCGTTCGTGCCCCGGTATGGGAAGATCCCACGTTCCGCGGAGCGGCTGTGTTCGTGAGCCATGGCCGCTGAGCCTGCGCGTCCGGAGCCTGTTGCTCCGCAACGGGAGAAGCCACAACAGTGAGAGGCCCGCGTACCGCAAAAAAAAAAAACTTACTTGATGATAGAGTACTGTTCTTTTGAAACATTGCTGTGTTGTATTTCCTAACATTTTACTTAAAATGTATTGTGATAACCATTTTCCAGTGGATCAAACGATCATGTTGTACATCGAAAATTAATACAATGTTGTATGTCAATTATACCTCAGTAAAACTAGAAGAAAAAAGAGATACTTTGATGGGAAAGCTTGAGAAATACTATAGGTATTAATCATTTTGAAGAAAAATTCTTCTCTTTTTATTCCAATATTCTCTTTTTATTTTAAAAAGTCAAATTTTTAAAATTTAAATTTCTCATACTAGAACTAGCTCTTTAGTTTTAACAGGATTATTTTATCAGAAATTTAAGGAAAAAGAAAAGCTGCTTAGATTTCTTTTGGAGCATAAACAGAGCCTCAAAAGATCATATTTACTATCCTGTAAGTAATGTATATATATTTCCTGGTTTGTATTTTAAAAGCTTTAAATGAAGTTGTATTAGTTAGGTTATAACATTTTCTAATTTAATTGTAATTGTAATTTTTAGATGTTTTCTGAGAGGCTGTCAAAACTCCATCAAAGTAAGAGGGAAAAATACCCATTTTTCCTTATGATAATTTACCCATACCTGTAAATCTATACTATTGTTGCCTTATAAAATCCAAGATATCCTCCAGGGGGCACTAGATACAGTAGTAAATGTATTTGATGTCATGCCAATGTAAATGGCATGTGTGTGTAAGCAAGAGATGGGAGGGAATCATTCTGACTACTATGGTGTTCCTACTGGAGCTGTTGTCACTGGACAGCATCCTGGTAAATGTGGGCTTCCTAGGGATATGAGCCTAGATCAAGCAGTTACCTGGCTAATGTACACTTGGAATCTTAAAAGTCTTTTTGAGTGAGAAACCAAGATAATATTTGCAAAACTGATTTATATTAATTTTTCAAGATGCCCAGCTCTTTCTCTATGTACGAGGGTACAAATAAAGCCATATTTATATATACCTTGTGTAACTGTAGAATGGGCACAAATGCTATGCAATGCTAAACTGTACTAAGTATATCTAGACTGCATGTCCTAAGAAAAAGCATGTTGAGGCATATTCAAAATTATGTCATTGAAGATCAGTGCACACATATCATTTGTTTAGGTCCTATTCTAGGCTTGAAGAACCCCCAATGTGCACTTGAATTCAGTCAGATTGATTCTAGAGTCAACTATAAACTTCTGGTTCTAATCCCACATACATCTAATAATCCAATCCTTCATTATTTCTAACCTAGACTCTTGTACTATACCTATGTATCTTTTGCCTCGTTGTAAAGGAGAATCTCTAAATATATTTATAATCCCTTTAAAATGATGAATGTCTAGAGAAATTACAGTTCTGTGTTCAAACCAGGGAATCAGCAGCATTGCAAACCAGAGAATTTGCAATTATTTAAGAATTAATCCTTCTTTTTGTATCTTTCTGTTTGAATTGCACATCTTAGTTTGGGTTGAATATAATTACTTCTTCCCAACTGTTTCTTACATTGCTATCTCTTCTGTCTATACTTATTACTAATATGGAATACAAGGTTGAGATTGGTTGGGGGACTTTTCTAGTTTCTAAGTAAGATTTGAAGATCCAAATAACTATTCTAACTGCATTGGAAAATACTTTTCTACAAGGTCCAATCATTTATCAGTAGGTTATAGATAAGATGAAACTGGCCCAGATTTTTCCATGTCTGGGCAAATAAGGAACTACCAAGCAAGGCAAAATAAAAGTCAAGCACACTTATTCTTTTTTTTTTTTTTCGGTACGCGGGCCTCTCACTACTGTGGCCTCTCCTGTTGGGGAGCACAGGCTCAGCGGCCATGGCTCACGGGCCTAGTTGCTCCGCGGCATGTGGGATCTTCCCGGACCGGGGCATGAACCCGTGTCCCCTGCATCGGCAGGCGGACTCTCAACCACTGCGCCACCAGGGAAGCCCAAGCACACTTATTCTTTTAAACCACACAAATTTATTAAATTCAACCATCTGCTTAACTGATCTTCCAACCTCCAATTCATGTCTTTTCTGATACATCTGCCAGTTTACTGTTGTTAACATACATCTCTTATCACGTTAGTTTTAACTACCCTCCCTATCACCTCTACCCTTTCCACACACATTCAAATTACTTAGTGTATCCTCATTTCTTGTATAATATGAAGCGCAGGTTTATTGCCCTGTGTTTGAAGTTCTCTACGATAAAACCTCAACCCATTTTTCCCCCATTCACTAATGAATGTGTGTTTGTGTTCTATTAGACGTGTGTTTGTTTTCTCTATAGTTGATTTGATTTTTCTGCCTTTTCCGTCATTCTTTGGCAATTTTTAAAGCCCTTCCTCCTCTTTAGCAATTAAGTTTACAGTATTATCTATTTTAATCTTAGTATTTCTATGTATTAGTACCATAGTATTATTGTTTTCATCCTCAGTTCCTCTTCTTAGCTCATCAGTCTTCATTCTAACCTAATTCGACTGTGTTATGATCTTTTAAATTTTTTCTTACTTTACAGATTTCATGCTCTCTTTAATATGAGAGATTTGTTGAAAATTTTATTCTGTTTCCTGGAGGGATGTTTACTTTCAGAATGTATTTTTTTATCTGTTTATTGCATGTTATCTTTCCTCTTTCCTCTCCCTCCCTCCATAAGTTTTCCTTTATTTCTAGCAGTTGTGCTCTTTTCATCCCTCAATTCCTTCCCACTTCGAAAGGCCATGTTTATATTTTTCCCATAGAACTTCAGTTTGAAGGCAGGTTATTTGTGGCTCATATCCCATCTGATTACATTTTTTTAATTCGTGAATTGAGGGGTTTGGGAAATAATATAATGAACTTCCATGTGTTCATCACTCATTTACGAAAAAAGTTTTTTCCTTTTCATTTGTGCTGTTCAAAGTGGAGGTGTGGGTGGTCAGAGAATACTTAGCTGTGTCTGTAGACAATCATGATAGTTGGATTTACTCTCTACTATTTACTTTCTATTCTTTTTTTGGTAATTAATTAATAATTCTGTACTAGATATTACTTTACCTAGACAGAAATCTTTTGGATTTCATAATCTCCTATTCAGGGTAAATGTCAAACTTTTGATTCTAACAAGGATAGTCATTTCTGGAGATGAGCAAAAACCTAAGGGTTCTGGTTAAAGATGTTATTAGTACATTATAGTACGCAGCTATTCATTCTATCAGATGAAGATTTATTTTCAAGGGCTGTCCCCTTAGTATTTCTTGTTTTTATTTCTTTATCTGGCAAATCACTGTTTATTACTAGAGGTAGTTAGCTCTGGTCATTATATTTCTCTTTCTGGAGTGCGTGCATGCAGGTGCGTGTACACACACGCACACATGCACACACACACAATCAAAAAAAGAGAGTAGCATTGACATATATACGCTACCAAATGTAAAAATGGATGGCTAGTGGGAAGCAGCAGCATAGAGCAGGGAGATCAGCTCGATGCTTTGTGACGACCTACAGGGGTGGGATAGGGAGGGTGGGAGGGAGACGCAAGAGGGAGGGGATATGGGGATATATGTATATGTATAGCTGATTCACTTTGTTATAAAGCAGAAACTAACACAGCATTATAAAGCAATTACACTCCAATAAAGATATTTTTAAAAATTACAGAAAAAGAAACACCAAAATGGCAAATCCCCAAATTCCCCTTATCTCTCTGTTATTTATCTTTGATAGTGGGGAGTGGCATGTATTGCAAAAGGAATATTCTGCTATTTCCTTTGGTTGTATAATAATCCTCTCAATTTGCGTCCCTTCAAGTTAGGAAGTATTGGTGAGAGTTTTCAGAGTTTACCCACTCATCTTATTCCTCCTGTGCCAAGTATGGCAGTGGGATTTGTTACCAACTGTTAGTTATTAGAATCTTCTTTCTTCTTATCTGGATAATAATTATTCATTTTTATAGTATGAGGTTTTGTGTCATTCTTAGTCTGAGTGCTACTGGTATATATTTTTCTGATTTGGTTGTTTTAATTTTGGTTTATTTTGCTTTTGCTCTTATCCATTTTATTATGTTTTTTAAGGAAGGGAGGTTTTGTGATTCAGATTTCCACTACCATCTTCCTTAGCCACCATATCTTCTCTTTTGAAATATATTACTCTCCTGGTTGTCTTCATAAAACCTCTTATGCCTTCTACCTTCCATCTTCAGCCTTTCCTTGGAATGTTGAAGTCCCCAGTGTATCAGCTACCCTCTGCACACTAGTGCCTGCCAAATTTATATCTTTTGCTCAATCTTACTAGACATATTTCTCACCTTCTATTAGGCATATTCTCTTGGTTGTTCTGTATTCAGTGCTTATTTAACATCTCAGAAAAAGAATTTATTATCTTAGATGTGAAACCTGCTCCTTTTCCTGTATTTCTAGTCTCTACTTTTGACGTCACTCTCTCTATCCAATTGTCCAGGGTGGAGGTATATTCTTTTTAGACACCTCTTTCCATTTTAGCTCTCACATCCAACTGGTCACTAATATCTATCAGTTTTATCTCTCAAATATCCATTCAGGGTGTCAACATCAAATTTAATCTCACTGCTTCAAGTCTTATCTCTTTTTTATTAATACTCTATGTTAATATTAGAGTGATTCTAAAAGTATTTGGACTACTTGCAAATTTGAATTTTCAGTCACCCACTATTTAGTACAGGATAAAGTTCAAAATCTTTAGCAGGGCACACAGGTGCTTCAGAATCTGGCCCCTTGTTACCTTCAGATCCTCTTGTCCTCTGATGTGGCCATTAGGAGTGTGGGCTACATTCAACAGGCCAAATCCCACAGCCCCCTGCTCCCCGTTTTTATATACCCTGGAACTAAGAATAGCTTTAAATATTTTTCTTTTTAGAACAATTTATTGTTTTTTAATTGGTTTTAACTTTTCAAAGAGTTGTTAAGAAAGAGAGAGAGGGAGAATATATGACAGAGACAATATGTAGCCCACAAAACCTAAAATAATATTTACTAAGTTGCTGTTACAGAAAAAGTTTGTCATCTCCTACTCTAGCTGGCTGTGAAATCTTTGCATCCCTGGTATCCAGCTATATTAGTTAGAGTTCAGTTAGGAAAACAAGTTAGGTATTTCAACATAGAAGGTTTTAATATAGGGGAGTGGTTCAAAGGGTGAGAGGAACATAGAGGAAAGATTGTGTTTAACAGAGACTGGGAGCCCACACTCCTAATGGCCTTATTATACCTGGGAGGCTTTACAGCTGCCAGAAACAAACAAAGGAATGGCTCCTATCTAATTCCTGCCTTCTGATCTTATGTGAGTACCTTCAAATGACAGAATCTAACCAGAACTGACTTGGCAATAGGCTTTGGAAAATGTCATTTTCAAGCTACTAGTCCCAGTGATTCAAGGGGGAATACAGAAGTGTGAATATGTAGGAGCTGAGTGTCAATGAAAAGTTCCTGGCACACTGGCATACTGTCTTACACACAGCAGGTCCTTAGTAAAGGTTTATTGAATTAAATTGAATGAACATTTTGGTCATTTAGTGTGCACTTCACAGAATGCCTAAATTAAGAAAACCATTTCTTTCAAGTAGTTTACAATCTACTACTTGTAAGCCAAGCTAGCAAGAGGGGCTGAAGTGCAAACTATGCCTTGAAGCATAACGTACTAGGTGGTGAATAGAGATTACAGGTAAAGTCCTGAAAGAAGACAGAGGAAAGAATAAATTCAGCTTGGAGGACAGAAAGAGGATGCCTTCTTAGAGGAAACGGTTTATATTTTAGGCACTGAAAAGGCTTTTGAAACAGAGAATATTGGAGGAAATTCAGTTGAAAGGAAAAAGCAGGAGCCATGGCACCAAGATGTGAAAGCAAATGGCATTTTGGGGGAGTCAGTATAGCGTAGCTGTAACTTAATGAATTTTTTCATGTTAAATTACTTAATTTTCTAAAAATATGAGAAATTTTACTTTTCAATGAAACATATTAATTTACTTACATCCTTTATATATATTTCAACTATAAACTTCAGTGTAACCCAGGTTCAAAATTCCACGATTAGAATTTGGGAACAATGTTGTTGCACGCACTGAAATATAAGTACTTAAATTGGCCCTTGGAAAGATTATGTACCTTAGCATTAACTTTATACTCAACACCATTTGTTAAAAGAGTAATATTTCTTGCCCCCTAACCCTTGCCCTCACCCCACATGCCACATTATGTTCCAAATCCAAGCCTGGGACATGCATGCACAATGCTCTACTCTTAATAGAGTCAGTGGGAATCATGTGGTGCTATGTACTAGAGATCAGACTTGACCTGAGGTTTCAGCTAACTAATTTTTCTATCAGGTTTCGCATGCTGTATATACCAATCACATTTTTCGTAGAGGGAGGAGTACATATAAACATGGCCTCTTACTAAACTTTATTTTAGTTTCCATTTAAGCAGGAGGAATTAGATTATAATGAAGATTTAAAACAACACCCTTATTTTTAAATAAAGTGATGTACATAAGTCTGCCACAGTTAGCACCCAAAATTCAGTGTGACCTTTATGGCAGCTGGTGATACTCTAATATTTCTAAGTAGTACATGAAAGGTGAAAGGGCATATCTCCTTTCAATGTGCATATGTAACTGCAATAAGTATTAATAGGAGTACATACTTGTGGATAATCCTGGAATGTATATCTATATTTATAATTAGGAATAGTTATGTGAATTTGATATAAATATCTGTCATCAGTGGTGTTTGATTATCAATTTCCCTTATACATTTTGCAAGAACTATAAGCAGATGGTAGCCTGCTATTAAGTTTTATAACAGGTAATGAAAGAATGGAATTTCTTTAAATTCTTTCATGTGTAACAATATTGTTTAGAATCTATACATGTAAATGTGAGGATGCATTTTTATTTCTTTTATTTTGTGAAATTATAGCAAATGATCAGACCAAGCATTGTAGAATTTCAAAATGTGATTTTGTGTATGAAATTCAATTCTTAACTGCCTGTTTTTCGTAACCCCAGAAGAAACCTCAGGAGCAGAGGGTGCTTGTTCTATTATATTCTGCTGCTCTCTGCACAGATTTGCCTTATTTTCTGGTTTTTCTTAATTTCCCTTTCTTTGATTAGCTTGTTGATTATCCTCGTTCCCTGCCATATGCTTCAGACGTGACGATAACTAGTGAGGAGAAGTGAAAAGAAACATAAAAGCATATTTTAGGTGGTTTTTACTTTCTCCCTTATATTTTTTCTGTATTGTTTGGGGTATATAAGAATTAGAAAAATGAAAAAAAATGACTGTTATGACTGCAAAAAACTAGCATTAACTTGCTAGGAACTTTTAAGAACTTGATCAGTAGGATTCTTAATTAATGTACAGGCTTTAGAGAAAAGCCAGGTTTCCCACGATTAGATTAATTGTCAGATGAATTGATTTGACTTTTTCAGGATGTTGCTCTTCCTAGGAAATGTTTATAAAACAACTCACTGAATTTTAGGAATGTCTTTGCGTTTTATATGTCAGACAAAATGACAGCTCCTTTCTTTACTAGATGTGACTGTGAAGGCAGGAACCATACCTATTTTCCTCTTTGTATGGAGTATAGCCATATCCCTTATGTCTCTAAATCTTCAGTAGATATTTGTTGAATCATTTAACATATGGCACACTTACAAATCAGTTTAAAAATGCTCCAACAGAAAAATTGGCAAGGTAAATGAAGTACATTTTTATGTAAATATAAAGTAATGCAATCCATAATTCACAAAGAGAGAAGCATAAATGACCAATAATCATTCATGAAAGATATTTTACCTCATAAGAATCAAACAATACAAATGGAAACAACTGATATATCTTTTTTTTCCAAAGATTCAAAATACTTGCTTATCCTCAGGATTGGCAAGGGAATAGAAACAATGTACACTTTCATTCTCTAGTGATAAGGATGAAAATTATTTCAATTTATTCTGGAAAGCAGGTTGGAAAAATGTATCAAATGTATCAATAAAATATATGGAGATTTTGACCCCGCAATCCTATCTCTAAGAATTTACCTTAAGAAGACAATCAAGTGTGGTCAGATGTCCATGTACAGGTTTTGTGGCAGCATCGATTATAATATAGAAGAATTAGAACTCTAAACAGCCATCAGTAGAAATTTATTAAATAAACTATGGCTCCTTTATATAATGAAATTCCATGCAGCCATTAAAATGGTGATCTATATTTACTGATCTGTACAAATATTAATGATATATTGTGAGCGAAAAAACAGGTTATAATATAGCATGTGTGGTATGATTCTGCCTATCAAGTTTGGCACAGTTTTGCTGTAAAAGGCCAGGCAGTAAATATTTTAAGTTTTGTGGGTCATACAGTCTCTGTCATACTACTCAACTCTCCTGTTGTTGTGCGGAAGTAGCCACAGACAATGCGTAGACAAGGGAGCATTGGCTGTGTTCCAGTAAATCTTCATTTACAAAAAGAGACAACCAGCTTGCTGACCCCTACGATATACGTAAAAGAGTGTATGCGGGGCACGGGGGGTGGGGGGTGGGGGTGGGACAGAGACGGAGAGGAAGAATATACATGTTTTAGAAGAATGTTTACCCAAATGTTCACATTATGGCCATGTAGGAGGGATTCTAGATGATTTTTACTTTCTATTTTTTATTTTTTGTATTGTATGGTTTTTATAGGTGTTAGAAAAAGTTTTAAAAATTATCTCTTGTTTCATTAAAAGACTGTTTATCCTTCAGAAAAGCATGTTCATAGGATAACATGCCTGAGAGTTCTATTTCTAAGATCCTCTATGCTACATATGTATATAACAAATACAGTAATATTTAAATATAGTTACCATTTTATTGGTACAGAATCACCTCATGCCAGCATTATTGTACTTGCTTCTTTAATAATACCCCTGCCCCTGATTTTTATAGCCCTTCTTCTTCCCATACACAAATGCCAGCTTTACCTAAGTATATATTTACCTAAGTAAATATTTTTTACTTTACCTCAGTATATATTTTTTAATCTAGAATTCTATTATCTAGGCCTTCTAGAATAATCGAATTTTATAATAAAAATAAATACACACACACACTACTTTCTTGCCTCCCCTCTTTCTCTTATTGCCAGCTTTCTGGTTTCTCTTCCTATCCCTTTAATATTAGGGTCCCCCAAGTATGTCCTTGTTCTTGTCTCTCACCACATTGTTTCCTTTGGCGTTCTTTTGGATTCAGATACCACTTCTGCAAGAAGACTCATCTAGACATTTGTGGAAGTGACAGGTAGCCAGTTCTGTCTTGGGAATTTATTCAAACTCACACCTACTTAAAATTACCAGTTCCCCATAACTACTTTCAGCTCCTCACATAGACTTTAGCTTTCCATCAAACTCCTCCTATAGATGTGCTAAATTTAGATTTACTAACTTAGGTTTAACATCTGGCTCATTGCAATATGCCTAGATTGTGAACCTGGATTTCCAATATCAGCCTTGGAAGAGGCACTTTGGTGCCTTCTGGATTTGCATTTGGAGACAGAGAAGTATAAAAGCAGAGAAACCAGTTAATCTTACCTGTAGTTGTCTAGGCGAGATATGATGGTGGCTTTGCTTAGCTAGATTGCAGTGGAAATGAAAAGTGAATGGATTCTGAGATTTTAAGAACACTAACAAGTTTCAGTGATAGACTAGATTTGGAGCAGTAAAGGATAATGTCATCAAGGATAACTCAGTTCTCTAGCATGTACAAAAGGGGGACACTGGCTACCCTTTTCCTCATGGTGTACAGGTTATCTTCATCTGCTAAGAAACAAAAGAAGTGAGAGGTAAGAAGTTTGAGGATTTTGCCAGGCAGAGTGGGGATAGGTATTTCAGGCAGAAGGAGTAATATTAACAAAGGCTTGAAGGTATGGAAATGATCAGTGTTTCCTGGAAATTATGTGTACTTGAGTAGTCAGTTGTATGAGGTGTGCAGTAGGGAAGGTCAGTATAGAGAGGTAAAGTCTGGGAAAGCAACCAAAATCTGATTGTGAAGGGTCTTGAATCCCGTGATAATTAGTTTTTACCTTATCTTTATAAATCAGCAGTCTTCAGACATTTAAATTCAGACTGCTGAAATTTCATATCTAATTTATGAGACCAGCAAGAACTGCCTGCTTTTGTTTAGTAGAGTATTAAAACAATAATAAAAAACCACTGTTTTTCCTTTATGTCCTATTGCTTATAGTTTTCTGTTAAGGAGATTTAAAAAACTGAACACTAGGCATTTTCTCACATTTCAAGAATAGTACTAGAATTGACATAACTCTAAATTACATTATAAAGGAAGCTAAAGAACATATAAATCATGCCAAAAATACTTAGGATTGGGAGGACTGGATGCCTCAGGGAATTGGTAATTTGATCCAAAGCCTGTCACCTGTTAAAATGTATCCTGGGTCAGTACTGACTGAAAAATCATCACGACCTGACAGGTGTTCAGGATTGTGTGTAAAATGAAGTGGCAGGCTCAGTATAGTTCCTATTTGACACGTGTATGCATTACTGAAACCACTGCAACATTAATTGATAACTATGCTGGCAATCTTGATTGAGGTGCCAAGGACTAACTGACCTGAACTCTCTTCACCCCTACTAATGTTCCTTTTTAAATAGGCTCAAGTGTGCTTGTGTAGTAGAAAAGTGTCTTTGGGCCTGCTCCTTTGACTAGATTACTTTACTCCTAAAATTGACCATGTGTGGTTTTTCACAGTAGAGTCCTTTATTAATACATCTGAGGTTTTTTTTGTTGGTGAAATGTTTTGTCTATCTTTTGAACCATCAAATAATACAAAGCATCAAGTTGCTACTTCTTATCACCTACAGGGATTAGTAGACTCATTCCTCTAATTTATTCTCTCCTTGGAATTTAATTTAGAAGCATCAAGATGCTCTTAAATGTTTAAGAATTTACCTCATTCATAATTAAATATTACTGAAAGAATTGTCTTCCAGTGTAGTTAATATTTGTCATTTAAAGATTGTTGTTTTAGATAATAGAGTGTCAGAAATAAAACCAGCCCACTTAATCCTCCCTAGTTGGTAGCGGGTGAAGGAGAGGAGAAAGAAAAGTGTTCATCCTCACTGGTATCATATAGTGAAAATAATTCTTTTTCCTCAGTAAAGGAGCATGATGGTATGCGGGGCTATATTCATGAATTTAGTCTCAACCCTGCCAACAACAAGATTTTAGCTGGGTGGAACAAAGAAGCCAATTAGTACTTTAATGCTAATCTAATAATTTTGTCAGTTGCAAGTTTCTACTCTCATGATTGCTTAGGAAGTGACTTAGTAGTACTCCTAGTTAGTGGTTATGTAGTCTCTTAAATTTAACTAGCAAATTATTCTCTCCTTCTACAGCTCCTTCCAGAATGCTAAGGAAAGGCTAAGAAGAACAAATCTTAAATACATGCATTCAGAGGCAAAAATAATGATGGCATGAAGTTTTCATTGGTTTTCCAACAGAGGCAATAAATGTATATCCAGAGTCTTGCCTCAAGGTTAGTATCATACTTTCATAGACTAGCTGACAAGAGTTGTGGACAGGGCTTCCCTGGTGGTGCAGTGGTTGAGAGTCCGCCTGCCGATGCAGGGGACATGAGTTCGTGCCCCGGTCCGGGAAGATCCCACATGCCGCGAGCGGCTAGACCCGTGAGCCATGGCCACTGAGCCTGTGTGTCCAGAGCCTGTGCTCCGCAACGGGAGAGAACACAACAGTGAGAGGCTCGCGTACCCCAAAAAAAAAAAAAAAAAAAAAAAAAAAGAGTTGTGGACATATCTTGTGACCATGGGACAAAACCAATTTATCTGTGGAATAAATTCATGAATTCATTAGCAATATGCACTTATAAATTGCACAGTTCATGGACTTGACAGTGACAGATTGGGCTGATTATAAATGAATTATTCAGTTTTGCTTTGCTGCTTCTGTATAATTACTCCAAGCAGTCCCCAGATGTGCTTTGTGCTTCTGACTTCATATCTCTCTAGAATCTGCTCCCTTTCTTTCTCCCTTCTTCCCTACCCTCCCATCCACACCTCTCTCCCGGCCAAGTAAAATTCTAGCTCAAATTTCTAGGTTTAGAGTGTCTGTAGATTCTTTTCTGGTCCTCTCACCATCTCTCCTCAACCATATCCACTCTGCACTCTAGGTAGTATTAATTTTTCTTTCCACACACTCAGCAATTGTGTTGTAGCTGGTTGTATTTTGTATTTATGGGTTCCTTGAAGGAGCTATTACTATGTGTTTAACATGTAGTAGACACTTAAGAGCTGTATATTGAATGAATGATTGCATGAATAATTACAGCTTAATTCTTTTCATTTCTGTTGCATTTAAATAAATGTTTTGTGGGAGTTCCCTGGCTATCCAGTGGTTAGGACTCGGCTCTTTCACTGTGGCCTGGGTTCAATCTCTGGTCGGGGAACTAAGATTCTGTAAGCTCCACAGCACAGCCAAAAAAATAAAAATAAATATTCAGTAAATAAATAAATAAATGTTTTGTCTCATACATAGATGAATTCTGAAAGTCCTGTAGGTAGGTTTAGATAGGTTTAAACCTACCTAGGAGGCAAAAGACCTATACTCCAAAAACTATATAACACAGTGATGAGAGAAATTGAAGACCACACAAATGGAAAGATATACTGTGTTCTTGGATTGAAAGAATCAATATTGTTAGAATGACCATAATACCCAGGCAATCTACAGATTCAGTACAATCCTTATCAAATTACTAATGGCATTTTTCACAGAACTAGAACAAAAAAATTTTTAATTTGTGTGGAAACACAAAAGACTCTGAAAAGCCAAAGTAATCTTGAGAAAGAAGAATGGAGCTGGAGGAATTGGGTGTCCTGACTTCAGACTATACTATAAAGCTACAGTAATCAAAACAGTGTGGTACTGGCACAAAATCAGAAATATAGATCAATGGTACAGGATAGAAAGACTAGAAATATATGCAGGCACTTATGGTCAATTAATCTACAACAAAGGAGGCCAGAATATACAATGGAGAAAAGAGAGTCTCTTCAATAAGTGGTGCTGGGAAAACTGGACAGCTACATGTAAAAGAATGAAATTAGAACATCCTCTAACACTATATACAAAAATAAACTCAAAATGGATTAAAAAGCTAAATATAAGACTGGATACTATAAAACTACTAGAGGAAAACATAGGCAGGACACTTGATGTAATTGCAGCAATATTTTTTTTGGATCCGACTCCTAGAGAAATGGAAACAAAAATAAACAAATAAAACCTAATTAAACTTAAAAGCTTTTGCACAGCAAAGGAAACCATACACAAAACAGACAACCTATGGAATAGGAGAAAATATTTGCAATGATGTCACCAATAAGGGATTAATCTCCAAAATATATTCAATACAAACAACTCATACAGCTCAACATTTAAAAAAAAATCCAATTAAAAAATTTGCAGAAGACCTAAATAGAAACTTTTCCAAAGAAGACATACAGATAACCAACAGGCACATGAAAGAATGCTCAATATCACTAATAGAGAAATGCAAATCAAAACCACAATGAGGTATCACCTCACACTGGTCAGAATGGCCATCATCAAAAAGTCTATAAATAGGGACTTCCCTGGTGGTGCAGTGGATTGGACTCAGTGCTCCCAGTGCAGGGGGCCCAGGTTTGATTTCTGGTCAGGGAACTAGATCCCACATGGATGCCACAACTAAGAGTTCACATGTCACAACTAAGGAGACTTCATGCTGCAACTAAGGAGCCCACCTGCCACAACTAAGACACCATGCAACCAAATAAATAAATATTTTTAAAAGTCTATAAATAATAAATGCTGGAGAGGGTGTAGAGAAAAGGGAACCCTCCTACACTGTTGGTGGGAATGTAAACTGGTGCAGACACTATGGAGAACACTATGGAGGTTCCTTAAAAAGCTACAAACAGAGTTACTATATCGTCCAGCAATCGCACTCCTGGGCATATATATCCAGAGAAAACTCTAACTCGAAAAGATACACATACCCCGGTATTCATACCAGCACTATTTACAACAGCCAAGACATGGAAACAGCCTAAATGTCCAACAGATTAATGGATAAAGAAGATGTGGTATATACATACAACTGAGTATTACTCAGCCATAAAAAAGAATGACATAATGCCTTTTGCAGCAACATGGGTGGAGCTAGAGATTATCATACTAAGTGAAGTAAGTCAGACAGAGAAAGGCAAATACTGTATGATATCACTTATATGTGGAATCTAAAAAAAATGATACAAATGAACTTATTTACAAAACAGAAATAGACTCACAGACATAGAAAACAAACTTATGGTTACCAAAGAAGAAAGCGGGGAGGGATAAATTTGGAATTTGGGATTAACAGATACACACTACTATATATAAAATAGATAAACATGGACCTGCTATATAGCACAGGGAACTATATTCAATATCTTGTAATAACCGATAATGGAAAAGAAACTGAAAAAGAATAGATAAACATATGTATAACTGAATTACTTTGCTGTATACCTGAAACACTGTAAATCAACTATACTTCAATAAAAATGTAAAAATGAAAAAAAGAAATATATGTTTCAATAAAACTTTTTAAATCAACTAACTTAAAAAAATTTTTAGGGCTTCCCTTCTGGCGCAGCAGTTAAGAATCCACCTGCCGATGCAGGGACACGGGTTTGAGCCCTGGTCTGGGAAGATCCCACATGCTGTAGAGCAACTAAGCCCATGTGCCACAACTACTGAGCCTGTGCTCTAGAGCTTGTGAGCCATAACTACTCACCGCAATGAAGAGTAGACCCCACTCGCTGCAACTAGAGAAAGTCCATGTACAGCAACGAAGACCCAACGCAGCCAAAAATAAATAAGTAAATAAATAAACTTTTTTACAAAATTTAAAGACCTATAGCAATAAATATAGAGGTGTATTTACGTATTTTTGCCTCTAATGAACTTAATTTAAAAAATCCTGACCATAATTTAATTGACTGTGTCTTTTAAGGTAGTTTTCATGATTGTTAATTTGTATATATGTGTGTGTGTGTGTGTGTGTGCGTGTATATATATGTATTTGTATATATACATATACAAATGTTGAAAAAATAGCTAATGGACTTTTTTCTTTGATCAGTTGTGTGGGGTTCCACAAGTTTTATTCTTTGGCACAGGGAAAAGTGGGGCAAGATGATTGGAGGACTATAAGTGACACAAGCCTAGCAGTCTATGGTGCAAAAAAATTTTTAACTGTTAATTATTGAAAAGTTTAAACATATTCAGAAGTAGAATAGTTTAGTGAATCCCCAGTGACCTATTACCCAGATTTAATCATTTCGGCCCATGGCCAGTCTTGTTTCATCTATTCCCCAACTCATTGTCCCTACCCAATTTTCCAAAAGGCAGATTTATTGAGGTCTTATTTGTATAAAATAAATGTACCCTTTTAAAGTGTAAAGTTTGAAGAGTTGGGACACACATACACAGTTGTGCATGTGTTTAAGATATAGAATATTTCCATTACCATAAAAATTTCCCTCCCGCCACTTTGCAGTCAATCTCTTTACCCACCCTCACCTTCTAGCAACCACTGATTTGTTTCTGTTCCTAGTATACTGCCTTTGTCTAGAATGTAATATAAGTGGATTCAAACAGTATGGAGCCTTTTGTGTCTGGCTTCTTCCGTTTAACGTAAGAGATTATGTTATGAGATTCCTCCACGTTGCTGCATGTATCAGTCATTGTTCAGTTGTTCTCTGTTTTATGGATGTACCACAATTAGTTTATCCTTTCAGCAGGTAATGGACATTGAGGTTGTTTCCTGTTTTAGGCTATCATGAGTGAAACAATTTTGAATGTTCGCATTTGAGCTTTTCCGTAGATATGTGTATTTACTTCTCTTGGGTAAATGGAATTTCTAGCTCATAGGATGAGTAAGTTTACTTTTATAAGAAATGGACAAACTGTTTTCCAAAGTGGGCACACCACTGCAGTGAAAAATTCAGTGCACTTCAGTGCAAAAGTTTAAGAAAATTATCTAATTTTTTTGAGTTTTACATTTCTGTTATAATAAATCTTTGATCTGAAGTGCTTGGTTATTTTTATTACTCCAAGCAATAAGACTCACTGAGGCAACTATCAAGACATATTGCTGCCTACTGCTGTCAAGATCCTGGCTAGAGTTGTCTTGGACAGAGCACAGTGCAACCCGGCCAACTATGTGCTCCCCAAATCACAATGTGGCGGTGAGCCACAGCACAGCGCAGCTGACTTGATCTTTGTAGCGTGTTTGGATTTAGGAAAGTCAGGGCTTGCATCAGGCTATATCCTACAAGACTGCAGAACCCAGAAGATTCATTTTTCTGGTTAAATGAAGCTGCCACTGAAGAAACAAGCCTTATTTGTAGCGTTAAAATAGGTTCTTTTTACATTAAAAACTATCATTTTCATTAAGTATTTTGGAAAGAAAGTGTAAACAGTGGCATCCTAGTACATTATCCTTTGACGTGGTGAAATAATTTGATTAAGTCAAGAGTTCCAGATTCTTGACAGTATTTCTTTTTTGTCACCAAAGTTTTGAAAGGTCCTGGATTTAAGACTGACCTATTTTCAATTTTATTAGAAAATTAAAAGTGCTTTATTTAGTTATTCCTTTGGTATGGTGTAGAATGGATTCAGATGTATTATTATTAGCAAAATTTCATTTTCAACTGCCATTACTTGAGTACTACAGACCATAAGACCCTATGCAAGATCTGTATCTAGTGTACCTTCTAAACATAACAGATAAAATTAAAACTGCTGGAACTGCAACGTGAAGCATTATTTAATCTGCAGTATAAATGCACAGGAATTACTCTCTGCTATTAAATACATTTTGGCAATTTATAAAAGAAACATTTATATATTATATCTATCTTTGAAATCCATAGCACAATGCAACTGTCAACTAAGAAGGTATGAAGTCTCATTTTATTTTCAGAGAAGGCCAAATGATTCCTTTAACTGAGAGAAAGTTCCAGTGAGACCTGAAATGACTCAACCCCCAGGGATCAGACATCCTTGAAGTCTACCCACAGAGTAATCAGACTTGATTGGCTTTCTAAGACTTGATCTGATTCTTTGCCATAGCTACATAGACTGGAAGATGGACACAGTCCCACAGTAATATTTATTTACACCAAATGCTGTAGTCATTTAGAACCTCTCTAGGATGCCCAAGATTTTAGACACAGCCTACATCTGCAACATAGAGTGATTATAAATCTTAGAGATCCAAGTCATCCTGAGGCCAGGGCCAGAAATTTGGGGGAAAAAAATCCTATGGGGAACTTGGACCTTTGCTTGGACACTGCATTTTCAAAGTATTGAGACTTTTTGAGGGGGAAGGCAGAGACAGCTAAAGTCTTAAATGCAGTAAATTGGGACATATTTAGAGAATGAATTCCAAAGCAAGGGTAGAAGGAATACCTACAGCTAGTAATGTGGGAGTTAAAAAACAGTTTAAAAGGACTGAAAAAACGATAGTGGAGCTATGTTAGCTTCACATGAGACAGGGCTCAGTGATATTCATGCTGCTCTTGAGCCTGAGAGTCAAGCGCCAGAGTTTGATGAATCACTTTCTTTCTTAGGGTCTGTGATGTGACCCCACATCTAGTGGGCTAGAGTTGTAATGTCAGAAACTGGGGTTGAAGAGATGTAGCTTTCGTTATTTTCTTTAACTGATCTCATCTTGCTTTTAAACCTCCTCTCCTTCTAATGATGGAAAATGCTTAAGCTTGCCAATCAAAGTTACCTGTTTTCTAGGGCAATTTTTAGGCTTTTTAAAGATAAGTACTGGGGACTTCCCTGGCAGCCCAGTGGTTAAGA
Organism: Delphinus delphis; assembly: GCF_949987515.2. NCBI lineage: Eukaryota > Metazoa > Chordata > Mammalia > Artiodactyla > Delphinidae > Delphinus > Delphinus delphis. Next base: position 44,245,962 of record NC_082689.1, on the reverse strand, counting down.
CTTCACCTTCCAATGCAGGGGGTGCGTGTTCGATCCCTGGTCGGGGAGCTAGGATCCCACATGCCTTGCTGCCAAATAAACAAAACAGAAGCAATATTGTAACAAATTCAATAAAGACTTAAAAAAAAAGGTAAATACTGTATGATTCCACTTATACGACATATCTAAAGTACTCAAAACTCATAGAAACAGAAAGTAGAATGGTGTTGACCAGAGGTTGTAGGTGGTGGTGGTGGGGAGGGTGATGGGAATAGGGAGTTGTTCAATGTGTATAGTTTCCGTTTTTATGAGATTAAAAAAAAATTCTAGAGATCGTTGCATAACATGTGAATATAGTTAACTTTACCAAAATGCACAATTAAAAATGCTAAGGTGGTAAATTTTTTTTAATTTAATTTTATTTATTTTTTTATACAGCAGGTCTTTGTTAGTCATCCATTTTATACACATCAGTGTCTACATGTCAATCCCAATTTCCCAATTCATCCACCACCACCACCCACCTCCGCCACTTCCCCCCCCTTGGTGTCCATAGGTTTGTTCTCTACATCTGTGTCTCTATTTCTGCCCTGCAAACGGGTTCATCTGTACCTTTTTTCTAGGTTCCACATATATGCGTTAATATATGATGTTTGTTTTTCTCTTTCTGATTTACTTTACTCTGTATGACAGACTCTAGATCCATCCACGTCTCTACAAATGACTCAATTTCGTTCCTTTTTATGGCTGAGTAATATTGCATTGTATATATGTATAAGGTGGTAAATTTTTTTTTTAAAATATTTATTTATTTATTTTTGGCTGTGTTGGGTCTTCGTTTCTGTGCGAGGGCTTTCTATAGTTGCGGCAAGCGGGGGCCACTCTTCATCACAGTGCGCGGGCCTCTCACTATTGCAGCCTCTCTTGTTGCAGAGCATAGGCTCCAGATGCGCAGGCTCAGTAGCTGTGGCTCACGGGCCTACTTGCTCCGGCATGTTGGATCTTCCCAGACCAGGGCTCGAACCTGTGTCCCCTGCATTGGCAGGCAGATTCTCAACCACTGCACCACCAGGGAAGCCAAGGTGGTAAATTTTATGTTATGTGGTTTTTTTTACCACAATTTTAAAAATACAACTAAATTAGACATCACAAAAAATTTAGGGTTTGGGGAGGACTTATTACTTTTTCAGTGTTTCTCACTTCAGAAAGGCTCTCCCCCTCCCCCTTTTCTGCTTTTCTAAATGAATCTGAGCAGAGAAGCTCACCCAGCTTCCTGGCATTAAAGAGTGTTTTCTGATCCTCCCTCCTAGCCTTCTTCTTTACATGGTTTGTATTGCCTGGTCTCAGGGCCTCATCTTTTCCTCTTGATGCATCTGCTTTAATTTAGCTGGGCTCCCTGGTGACTGAGCATCCTGTATGTATGGGCACTGATATATTGCTGTTTTCACCTGGTTTTTGGAGCATTGTTCTGACACGTGTTATTGATGACAGCACTATTGACTTCAGTTAAGAGGCCCCTGTACTTTGTCATCCTCATCTCTACCTAGCAACCAATCCAGCAGCACATTCAACAAGCTGTCCTCCCCTGGAGACCTGGTGACTCTTGGATACTTTCTCACAAACTATCTGGAGAGTTCAGGATCAAATGTGGATGCCCTTAGTCTAGGTACCTTCTTAGTCATTGCTACTCAACTGCTCTGACATCATATTAGATATAGGACCATGTCAAGCAGAGGAATTCTCTTAAAACTTTCTGACTTTCCATTGCTACATAGGAATCAGGGCACCAGCCCCAACGTTCTTTGATTCTCTCAGATTTGTCTGGATTTTTCTACTCTACTTACCTCTTTCAGCCAATTTTTGACCCCCAAAAGGAGCAAGCGTATTTGGATGTGATTTCTTCCCTTTTCACTCCCTTTCTCTCTCCTTTGGTCCAGAAAAAAAATAATATCATATCTCAATTTTAGTATTTTCTCGACTTTTCCAGGAGCAATAATCCTCAGCCTCATGATTTACCCTTAGTGACTAAATGGGTGAGGGGAGGGAAGAATTACCAAGAAGGAAAAAAAATGGGTGGCAAATATTTTTACAATGTCCCCACTTCACCTGGACTTCTCTGTAGATTCCCCTCTCTCCCTCCTTCTCTGGGTCTTGTCCATCCTATTTCCCATATGCTTCTAATTCATTTTCTACCACTATTTCTACTGCCCCAGTAGTGGATAAGAGTGAGGTTCTGGAGTCAAATTATCCCAGTTCAAAACCTAGTTCTGCTACTAACTAGCTGTGTGAACTGAATAAATTTCCTTAGCACTCTGTTCTTCTGTCTCTTTGCCTGTAAAATACAGGTTAATAATGGCCCTAAGTCTGTAGATGAAATACCATATAAAGCACTTTGAACAGTGCCTGGAATATAGTAATTGCTCAATTAATGTTAGCTATTACTACTCATACCATCATCACTTCTCCTCTAGACTAGTCAGATAGATTTCTAATTGAATTCATTGTCCCTATTTCCACCCCTAGGCTCCTTAATTTATACTATTGTGTAGAATTCAGAGGATCTGAGAGTTGGATGGGAAAAATTATATCTTTATTTTTGCTCACATTTAATTAAAATTTAGTATTTCTTTCCATTTTGAATATAGGCTTGAAAGCACAAAACTCTTCATAATATCTATCACCATGTCACCAACATAAATCACAAATATTTCATATCAAATTGTAGCTGTTGCAGGTATCTCATGTATGCTCATCGCTACTTTTATTTATTTAATTTATTTATCTTTATTGAAGCATAATTGATTTCCAAATTTATTAGTTTTAGGTGTACAATATAGTGATTCAGTGTTTTATAGATTATACTCTATTTAAAGTTATTATAAAATATTGGCTATATTCTCTGTCTGTACAATATATCCTTGTAACTTATTTCTTTTATACATAGTAGTTTGTACTTCTTAATCCCCTACCTCTATCTTCCCTCTCCACCTTGGTAACCACTAGCTTGTTCTCTATACCTGTGAGTTTTTCTGTTTTGTTATATTCATTTGTTTGTTGTATTTTTTATATTCCACATACAAGTGATACCATACAGTACTTGTCTTTCTCTGTCCAACTTATTTCATTAAACATGTTGTTGCAAGTGGCATTCAGGTCCATTCATGTTGTTGCAAGTGGCAAAATTTCATTTTTTTTTTTAATGTCTGAGTAATGGTCCATTGTATAGATGTACCACATCTTCTTTATCCATTTATCTGTCACTGGACACTTAGGTTTCTTCCATATCTTGGCTATTGTAAATAATGTTGCTATAAACTTTGGGGTGCATGTATCTTCAAATTAGTGTTTTTATCTTCTACAGATATATACCCAGGAGTGGAATTTCTGGATCATGTGGTAGTTCTATTTTTAGGTTTTTAAGGAACCTCCGTACTGTTTTCCATAGTGGCTGCAGCAATTTACACTCCCAACAAACAGTGTGCAATGGTTCCCTTTTCTCTACATCCTCACCAACATTTGTTGTTTGTGGTCTTTTTTACATCTTTATTGGAGTATAATTGCTTTACAATGGTGTGTTAGTTTCTGCTTTATAACAAAGTGAATCAGTTATACATATGTTCCCATATCTCTTCCCTATTGCGTCTCCCTCCCTCCCACCCTCCCTATCCCACCCCTCCAGGCTTTTTGATGATAGTCATTTTGACAGGTGTGAGGTGATATCTCATTGTGGTTTTGGTTTGCATTTCTCTGATGATTAGCAATGTTGAGCATCTTTTCATGTGCCTTTTGATTATCTGTATATCTTCTTCACAAAATGTCTATTCAGATCTTCTGCCCATTTTTTAATTAGGTGGTTTGTTTTTTGGATGTTGAGCTGTATGAATTGTTTATGTATTTGGGGTATTAACTCCTTTCGGTCATGTCACTGCTTTTCAATTATTATGGTTATTCAACTAACTACTAGATGTTGTTATTCATTTTAGTAAGTTTCTGTGCTATCAGATTTTATTATATGACACATTTAAAATATTTTATAATTATATATATAATTATATATTATAATTTAAACCATTTATTTAAACAATTAAAAATAATTTAAATCATTATTCTGAGGAGGGATATATAGGCTTCATCTGACATTGAAAGGGAGAGACCTTGGCACAAAAAATTGTAAATACCTTATTTAAAGTGGGTTTTTTACTCTGGCTCTTGTCTTCCGTGTTCTCAGGACCTGTGGGTAGACAGACAAAGCTTGATGATTTCAGAGCAGGTACAGGCCAAGAAACCATGGCATTGAGTGTGCTGAGTCCAGACAAATGCTATTTATATACACATCCAAATTTGAAGAAAAAATGTATTTCATTAGGTTTCAAACACTGTAATAGATATAAAGCAAAAATAAAAACCTGTTGCAGGACTTCCCTGGTGGCGCAGTGGTTGTGAGTCCGCCTGCCAATGCAGGGGACACGGGTTCGTGCCCCAATCCGGGAAGATCCCACATGCCGCAGAGCGGCTGGGCCCGTGAGCCATGGCTGCTGAGCCTGCGCGTCCGGAGCCTGTGCTCCCCAATGGGAGAGCCCGCAACAGTGAGAGGCCCGCGTACCGAAAAAAAAAAAAAAAAAAAAAAAAAAAAAAAACCTGTTGCAAAGTTCAAAAAAAAATGAGTTTAAAAAAAAAGGCACTTCTAACCATGTTGCTCCCTATGTAAAATGTTTCACTAGCTCTCGTCACTGACAATATCAAGTACAAACTCCAAAGAAAGACATACAAGGCATGTCCTGGTTCAGTCTATTCAGTCTTCCCCTAGGGCCTCATTGCTTGTCTCTCACTGCCCAAGGCCCTATCCCTCCAACCATTCTGAAATACTCACAGGACCTGGAAGGCATCATGCTCTTTCATGCCTGCATTCATGTGTATGTGTGTTGCGGGGGGGGGGCCTTGCTTTGGAATGCCCTTCTTCCTTTTTCTTTCTCACTTATCTTATTCTCCTTACTCATCCATCAAACTTTTATTCATTATTAAAGACATTGCTAATGTCACCTTCTCCTTTAAGTCTTCGGTGAACTCCCAGTGTGGCTGAGATGACTTTCCTCTTCTCTCCCACAGCACCCTGTGTAAACCATTTGTCACATTTTAGTAAAGTTGACTGTGTGCTTTTCTGCTCTCACTAGGCTGTGAGTTCCTCGAAAAAGAAGCATGATTTATTCCTCTCCTCTCCTCTCTCTACAGTTCCTACAGTAGTATTTAGGACTCAATGAATGGGTAAAATCTGATAGGATATCACACAACTATGAACAGAATTACTATGTTATTTCAGAGGAAAAGTACCAGAGACATTCTGAATAATTTTCTTGCCCTCCTCTTCTGATGACAGTGGAGGGAAAAATATTGCTCCTTCAGGAGGCTGAATGATATATTGGGTGGTGTGACTGAGAAGTCTTTGTGACTGGGGGAGGAGGGATGTATACTTTTTCCCTGGAGAGTAGGGCTCTTAGCTTCAGGAGAGGTGAGGGACACTGTCCTGGATAGACTTGGTTGTTGTGGGCTAAATGTCCCACACCTAAAATGAAGCAGGAATTAAAATATGACAATACCAGACTCTTAAAAATTTTGATGGAATAAATGCATGAATATGAATATGCATGAATACATCTGGTCATTTTTGACTGGACAGAAAACCTGTTATCATCAGTCATGCTAGTTTTCGTATTCATCTGTACTGATTGTAGTTAGATTTCAAGTGGATGACTGATTTGACCCTAGGCATCCTCTATTATTGCTAAATTCTATAAAAATGACTTTTTGCCTCTAAGGATCCATGTGGTCAGGGTAAGTGGCCAGTTAGCACCATTCCACATTTCAAATCACTAGGGGAAAGATAGTATTGTAAATGGTGACAAATGGATAGTCATCTGAAGAAAAATAAATTGGATTCCTACATCACACTATGATGAAATAAGAGTTGAGATGGATTAAAGAATTCAAAAGTAAATAACAAGCCATAAATGGATTAGAAGAAATTATAAGATACATTAAAAATATAAACACATAGTGTAAAAAGCTCTAAGTATGGCAAAAGAAATGGAAGCCAGGGAATTCCCCTGGCTGTCCAGTGGTTAGACTCAGCACTTTCACTGCCGTGGCCCAGGTTCAATCCGTGGTCTGGAAACTAAGAACCTGCAAGCCACGTGGCACGGCCAAAAAGAAGAAAAAGAAAAAAATTGGAAACCATAAAAAAAGACTAAAATATGTAACATCATACAAACATTTTAAATTCTGCATTAAAAAACAAGAAACCACAAAGTCAAAAGACAGATGAAAATCTGGGAAGAAATAGTTGTAGCTAATTTTTTTTTTTTTTGACTGGGCCCTGGGGCTTGTGAACGCTTAGTTCCCCGACCACAGATTGAACACGGCCCCGGCAGTGAAAGTGCTGAGTCCTAAGCACTGGGCCACCAGGGAATTCCCCAATAGTAGCTAATTTCCTAAGAACATATATATATAGGTTTTGTTTTAATATTAACAACCTAATAGAAAAAATAAGCAAAGGATAAAAGCAAATAGTTAACAGAAAAGGAAATACAGATAATCCTTAAATATAAAAAGATTAATAACCTCACTCAAAATAAGAAAAATGCAGTGAAAATCGTGATCATTTTTTACCTATCATACTAGAACTAGGAATGATGAGGGTGTGCGGAAATAGGTAACTTCATACATTGTTAATAGAAATATAAATTGGTACAACCTCTACAGGGTACAAATTGGCAATATCAGAATTAAAGATAATCATATATACCTGATACATGTATGTACACATATGCTATACACATGTTTATTTATTTGGAATACTTTCAGCTGTAAATAATAGAAACCCCAATTCAAATATGGCTTAAAACAGTAGAAAAATCAATTATCTCATATAAGTCCAGATGTAAGGCAGCTCTAGGTAAAGTAAGATCAGAACCTCAGTAATATCCGTGAAGACTTAGATTCTTTCTCCCTCTCTCTTTCATCCTCCTGGTGTTTACTGGGCCCTCAGGTTGACTTTAAATTTTAATATGCTATTGTTACCTATCATAATCAATGTAACCATTCCTTATTGTTGGATACATTATTTCCAATATTAAAAAATAGTAAATAACATTGTGATTTTACATAAACATTTGCATCTTTGTTTTCTTTGCATAAAATTTTAGAAGTAAAATTACTGTAGAGAACCTTTTAAGGATCTTGTTAAATATTGGAAGGCAACTGGTCAGGGCCTTTCTCTAGGCAATATTATTTAGAGTGTTCATTGCTGATCACCTTACTAATAACAATAGATATTAACATAAAAATTTAGTACATTTGTAGATGAAAGGATAGTATGTACTTTTAATCTACATTTTTATTATTAGAATGAACACTGTGATTTATTAAAAGGTTACATTTTTCCAGGAGGTACTTTTCGGATCAGAATCAGGAAAAAAAAAGATAGTAGTATTTAACAAAATTTTAAGTTCAAAGGTCTAGGGTTCAGGTATGAAATATAAAGTGTTACTAAATAGATCCAGATAGCTGGAACCTATTCCTATATCTTCTCACATAAAGATCTCATGAGCTTATGATAGGAGTGAATTTGATGGGAAGAGAGAAGTTTTAGACAGTGATCTTTTTTGATGCCCTACTTCATAGGCTGAGCTGGACGTAAAGAAGAGAGACACATTACACTCCTCCTCTGAGTTTGGAGACTTGAGGGTAAGGGGATATCGTTCATCATTTTCTGGGTGAGATCCATGGACATGACAAGCATTATTAGAGCAGTTCCCATTGACATGACAGTGCCTCTGTAAAGTAGAAATGGTGATACAGCACAAATGGGCTTGAGGTAAAAGCTGATGTCAGTTCTACAACAAGTAGAAAATTACATTTTTTCACACCTGAACTAATAGCTGAAAAACTGTACTTCTACATTTTGGGGGTTTTTTTGGCTATTTTATTCTATTTTATCTTTTTTAAATTGAAGTATAGTTGATTTACAATATTATGTTACTTTCAGGTATACAGCACAGTGATTCAGTTTATATATATATATTCTTTTATATATATATACTTATATATATATTCCTATGTATATATTATTTTTCAGACTCTTTTCCCTTATATTTTACAAAATATTGAGTATAGTTTCCCATACTATATAGTATGTCCCTTTTTAGTTTTATTTATTTACTTACTTGCTTAGCAAGGAGAGTAGGTCCCTTTTTAATTTTTACTTTTTTAATTGAAGTAAAGTTGATTTACAATGTTGTGTTAGTTCTACATTTGTATGTGTATTTCTCCCATCATGTATGCACCTGTCTTAGTCATTTAATTACAATCATCTCTGAACCTCAATTTCATCATTCTAAAAATGGAGATATTAATATCTATGTAATGCGCTTTTCCCTTGTAAGTAAATGCTCATGCTTCTTGTCCAAGGTCCAACAGGCAGTTTATTTCTTGCCAGTCTGAACAGGATATATGAGGCCCAAGGACACTAACCAGTTAATGTACCTGGTTAACAGATACATTGTGTCAACACAATACGTGTTGTACCAACAGATATAAAGCCAAATTCCAGCCTTTGGCACAAATTCTGAAATGACACTTCTCTCTTTGGCCAATACCAGGATTCTTTGTTCAAACCTCTGGCAAAAGCACGGTGGGGCTCACTATTTACAGTCTACCCACCTCTGTCAGCAAAGGAGAGAGCTCTGCGGGCACTGCAGTGCAGGGCTATTCACCCAGGAGAGTCCCAGTTGGTGCAAGGTATTTCAGTCACAGGGAAGCATCCTGGCCTGAGTAGATGGGAACCTAGCTAGCTTCCCATCAGTCCTATGCAACTTCCTTGGAATTTTTTCTGACTCTGGAGCTGTAAGGAACTTAAATTCACTAACGCATAAGACATAGGTCCTGATAGATTTTAGACTTACTGGGACAATTTCTTGCTGCCAGGGAACATCTACAAGTGGGAAGCAGTACTGTCATTTGTTCTTTTTTGCTCTAGTTTCTGTCCCATGGCACCTGGCCTGGTTCAGAGCCCAAGATGGCTAAGTTTCCTCAGTAGAATCCTTTACTTAGGGTGCAGGCAGCCACATAACTCATGCCATTTCTTGAGTTGCTGAGAAGTATGCAGCTTTTCAGGAAGATATTCTTGCAGCTCAAGCCAAGCAGTTGCCTCAATGACTGCCTGATTGTTTCCATTTAACAATTTGGGTTTTCTCCCACAGTCACTTTAGTGTGCTCAGTAAATTGGTGTTTTATGCTTGATTTTCACTTTCAGAGTTCTATCTCAGCATTATGAGGATCTGATGTCATGATGTAGGCGGACGTTCCTGTATTGACATGTTTTGTTTTTGGCTAGTGGAGAGGTAATGCCAAAATTCTGAGTTCCATGGGAATAGAGCCAAGAGACGTTTGGCTTCTTAGTCAGAGTTAGTGTCCGTGGGAGCGGATCTGGGAAAGTCTTGTGGAGGATCCATGGCCAAAACCGCATAATCAGATTTTGTTCTGAATAGGGTCCTTCATAAGATGTTAGAAAAAAAAAAAGAACATAACATTATAGGAAGAAAGTTTTCTTAATCGAATAATCTTGAATGGTTAGGAAGACAAATTAAAAATGTGAATTAGTAGGTTAATCTCTTCATATGTTTGGTGTAAAGCTTACCTTTAAGATTAATTGAATCAAGTTTATCTGTTGGTCCTTCTCAGGAGAACTCTCCAACAGATCTCATTAAGATCAGAATCTGGGAATATGTTTTAGATCTCTGTAAGTTAATCCCAGTGAATAGTGTTTTGCCTATAGTGAGTATGCAGAACTAATAAAAGAAAATGTTATTAAAGTCAAGTTTTCAAGAAAGTAAATAAATGTGTGTTTAATAATCACCTTTATTATAGAATAAAAATAATAGCATCATACTGTTAAAAAAACTTTTCTATCTTACAGTAATCTAAAATTATAATCAATGAAAACTTAATATGTATTTTTTTGCTTCATTGCCAAACTGTGTATTTCTGTATCAGGAATACTTAGTGTAATGTTAAACCATAGCTGAAGTGAACTACTCAACCATTGTAACAGAGGATTAGGGAGTTGTCTATCATTATTATTACACATACATTTTATGCTTGTCGGATAAATTAGGCAGTTTCATATGTCAAGTCTTACATTCAAGAACATCCTGTGTTCTTGACAGGATGTGGTATTCATTGAAGTTTTTGGTAGGTAATCTAGTAAAATATATGTAAATAATCCCTCTATCTAGTGTTTTAAATTGTAATAAAGATAATCTTGCTATAAATGAATGCTATCTAATGAAAATGTATTAATTTTTCAAAGACTTCCTCTGCAAAATTCCACCTAGGCATGAATGAACTAAATTTAGTACCACTTCGCATTGCTCGACATCGTACTCAGGGATGACCAAAATTAGTATAGTTTAATTTGATATGTTTTGCAGTGTGTAAATTGGAACTGAATGACCATGCAAATGAAATTTCAACACTATACGTCATGTGCCAGGCAAGTCATGACTTGCTTATCACATTTTAGCCTATGGTTTAATTTCTTAGTTATATTACTGGATAGTATCCATGTGTCTTATTTTTTAAAGTGATCATTTGATATTTTAAATGGAATTTTTTTATCATGCTACATTTTTAATGAGTAGTATTGGAATGAATGATCAAACAAGTGTAACTATTTGATTTCTATTTCTATTTCTTTTTTTTTTTTTGGCCGTACGCAGCCCTCTCACCACTGTGGCCTCTCCCGTTGCAGAGCACAGGCTCCGGATGCGCAGGCTCAGCGGCCATGGGTCACGGGCCCAGCCGCTCCGCGGCATGTGGGATCTTCCCGGACCGGGGCATGAACCCATGTCCCCTGCATCGGCAGGCGGACTCTCAACCACTGCACCACCAGGGAAGCTCACTATTTCTATCTGTTATATAATTAATGTACAAATATAAATGCTACATTTGTTTGGGCAATTTGATTAATTTAATTTAACCTCAGTTCCCTCTATGAAATGGGCATAATAATAATACTTCCAGCATTATGAAGATAAAATTACATCATTAATGTGAGGGGACTTTGAAAGTTATTAATTATTATTTCAATTTGTATTACTGTACACAGTAAAGTAGTGGTTTTAATCACATACTACCATAGATTTCCCATTAGAGTCTATTTGTCCAAGATAATCTCCAGGTTGATAAAAGATAGATGTGAACTGTTATAATCCTATGGACTTTTAGTTAGTGCCCAGTATTGACATTCCCCAGCTGACAAACCATGGCTCAGAGCTTTTTTTTTGTTTTTAGCGCTCCTGCATTTTGTCTTTTGGAATCATTCTTCTCACTCTGACCCACCATCCACTCTACTCTAGCATTTCAGAACTCTTGTCTCAGTTTTTGAACCAATTCACTTTATGACTTTGGGCTACCCTCTCTTTAGACCTCAGTTCTGTCATGTGTAGATTAGATGATCTCTAAGGTCTATTCCATCTGTCACATCCTATGACATTGACCCACTTCTATCTGTTTGTACATTTCTCTGCTTTGCTAATCACCTGCTCTTCTTCCACCTTCTCATAATACCAACTCTAACCTTCCTTATTAAAATGCAGCCACACAACATTTGCAGAAACCAATGCTGAACATATATAAGGGTATATTACAAATTACACATTAAAAAATATAGTTTCACTCTTTCATTAGGACTTGTTGAAGAATTGGTGTAACCAGAGCAATGAATCATTGTGTTGAACTGCTCTGAATTCAAATTCAGACCAGCCACTGAGGTACCTCCTATTGTCTCAGAGTTCTCTTCTGTAAACTGGGGACAGTAATGTCTCCTACATTGAGTGTGTCAGGAAAGTTCCTAGCACAAATCTGGTGCTCAGTAAATATTATCATCTCATACCCTCCTAATTCTGACATCCAGACATCAGAAGCCCTGATGATTTATGATTTTGGTTTTGACACATAAGAAGAATGTGAGTTCATAATTTGAAGTGCTTTTTATTCAGTTGTCTAGTTTAATCTATCACAGACTTGCCAGTTGATGATTGGATGATCTTTAAGAAACATAGAGGGTTTCCCGGGTGGCGCAGTGGCTGAGAGTCCGCCTGCCGATGCGGGGGACACGGGTTCCTGCCCTGGTCCGGGAGGATCCCACGTGCCGCTTATCACATTTTAGCCTAAACGGAGCGGCTGGGCCCGTGAGCCATGGCCGCTGGGCCTGCGCGTCCAGAGCCTGTGCTCCGCAACGGGAGAGGCTGCAGCGGTGAGAGGCCCATGTACCGTAAAAAAAAAAAAAAAAAAAGAAACATAGAATGTTTTGGTAATTAGCAAGTGCTTTAGCCATGTTAAGACATCCAGGCTGATTTGATACTTATTTTCCTTTTCAAACATTCAATTGGTTAAGGATTAAAACTAATTAATTGGGAAGCAGGCCCTTATAAGTATACTTTATTACTTCATAATTTTTATCTTAAGAAGGAAAATAAACTAGATTCTATGAATGAGCTCTAAAAAGACCCTGAGCTCCCTGAAATTATATGCAAAATTGTGAGTTTTCTTTTTCCTGGTGAGAGTGTCCCACAAGACCCAAAAGGGTCATTGACATTCTTAAATGAGTATATGGTGGTTTAAAGTGAAATAGATTTGTTTTCGTTTGGGGTATAGAATAATTGAGTTCTAATCTAGCTACTGTCAATGTCAAAATATTGCCTTTTTATTTTAAGAAAATAAAGTTTTCTACAGAAGTGCGAAAACCAACTTGAATACAAAAGGAACCATAGAGTCTGAAAGGGTTTTTTGTTTGTTTTTATTTTTTACTGTGTTTTTTTTAACTAACATAGGTTTGTGGGAAGTATGAGAAGTATTACAAAACATTCAGAATATTAAAACTGATACTACATTGAACTTTACATAATGTTTTCTAAAAATTTCAGGGATTAGTGTCACATATCACAAGTGAATATTCTTGGGGTGCTGAAAATGAAAGTGACATGCCCATAGGCAGAAAAGCAGAGCGCCTTTGCCATTCTTAGGACCTAGGCAAAATAGAAAAAGAAATGCCTAGGTCTTGTCACAAAACAAATTGGTCCTGATGCTTTCTTTCATGGTCATATGGGTTTTGAAGTGGGCCACCAAATGGAGAGGTTAGTGATGTGATCCTGGGGCTCCATGGTAAGGGTGAATATAAAGGTTGGGGAGTCCTGAAACTGGGTCCTTGGAAACGGAGGGTGTAGGGATCAAGGTCCCCAGTTATTTGTGCTCCAGAGCCTAAGGTGTGTTAATGGGCCTGCTGATCCAGACTTTGAGGTCATGTATATTCATGGCCCTGGAAGAAGTATGTTCTGATATGTGCAACTGAAAAGTGGCCTTACCCCGTCACCGCAGCTGGCTCCTCCCCGCACAGGGGCAACTCCCTTACAGCTCCAGCCTTGTCAGTGTTAAATATGTCAGTATCAGAATTAGAAAAAGTACTGCACTTCGTTTGTATGAGTGTAAATTGCTGTAATATATTTCATGGTTATAATAATTATAAATTATTTATTTAAGAACCATAACACTAAACAAAATTTTAATCGCCTCCCCCATTAGACACAGTCACTGCTTTAGAGCTAAGCTATTAAATTGGCCAGGGATGGATTCTAGGCACTTTATAATTATTTTTCAATTCAGTTTGAAAATTTGTGCCCCCAAAACTCAGATAAATGTGCCAGTATCATTAAGTGCTAGGAAAAAAATGCAGTTTCCCTGTGTCCCTGTGGCTTCAGTAGAACTTGTAACTCTAGGACCATATACCCTTGCCAACTGCAATGCATTTGGAAATTGAACCTATGAAAACATATAAATAGTTTTCAGGTCAAGATAAAGAGAAATGAAACAGATGTAACTAGCCCTTGCTTTTGTATGTTTAAAGCAACTTGACCAGAACCAATTTAACAGGAATTTCACTCATGAGAAACTAGAGTAGCAGACCTAAAATTTCTAAACCAAACTTTTGTGCTAAATCATTAAACTTTTACAATAAAGTGAAAACCAAAAATCCAGAATTAATCATTATAACATAAAACTGTTGTGTCTTTCAAAAAACATGAAAACACTTTAATATAATTTATATTGTTTCTACACATTAGATGTAGGAAATAATTTTACTTAGTCATAAGTATAATGTATTTGATTAACAAAATCCTAATTTACAAAATAGAAGTAAATATATGTAGAAATATATTCATTATCAAATTATAAAATAAAATTAACAATTCTTAAGATATCATCAGTTTATTTTTCTGATTTCAGATAATAAAGTTAAATCATTTTGGTATGCTTAATAATATTTATAAGTATTAAAATAATGGAACGTTGAGATTTGAATACAATGATAGTAAACCACTGAAATTTCACATTCACATTATACAGCCATCATGAATCCGTAAGTGAATGTTAATAATGTAAAAAAATATAAAATGATTGTAATATAACCATCTAACCATTAGCATATGGAGTTTTAAGACCACATTTAATCAGCTAATTTTCTCCGAAATATAAGCATTTGCTTTTCTGTCATACATGAAATGTCTCTGTGCCTTAATACTTAATTTGAAATGTGCTTACTGTAAAAATATACCAAAGTAAATAAAAAAGGAGACATTTATTTACAAAACAATATTGTATACATATTATATAAATGCAATTGTTTCAAAGTCTTTTTATACAATATTGATAGAATCAGTCATTTCCATTATTTCATCATAAAAACTGCAGTGTTGCAAAGGCAGGCTATAATTTTGAAATTTTGATAAAAATGAATACTTTTTGGCTGCCTTGTAAATGCAGTTTCTCCAAGTATGCTACAGAATTGAATCCAGACCTCTAGAAAAATGATTTTTCTTTCATTAAAGAAAATCCATTCCCCATTTGGAGGAGTATGAAAATGCACCTGAAGAAAGGAGAAACATTACGTTACTGAATGTATTTTATTTGATAAACCTGATAACATCAGCCATTCAGCCTATTGTATTAGCACCATTGGCATGAATTGTTAATGTACTATATCAATCGGAATAGGAATGGGAACTTGCACATGGTGTACCATCCCTATTTTTGTGGAATCTTATCTTACCAAGTATGCTATCATACAATATAAATTCAAGTGTTTAAGGATGATTCAAATAATGGTATATAACAATCCTGCATTTTACCAATACTACATATAGATTTTTCTGTAAATATTAAATGAAACTGTAAAGAAATAGACTTTAAAGCATACTCCTTTAATTCACCAGAACACAAGGAGAATTGCTTTCATTTACCTGCATATATTGTGATATATATGAACATAAATGGAATTTGATCTCCAAGTTAAAAAACTCAGGAAATCATAAAACTTTTTATTGTATGATTTGTTTTGATGGTTAAATGCCAACCGTTGCATATATTCTCTCTTTTAGTTCATATACTGTAGCTTGTGCGTAAGTGACTGTAGCATGCTCTAGGCTTACAGCCTGTGGTACATAATTTCACAGTTTCAAAATTGTTGAGGGGAAGACCTTCCACTTTTTAGGAAGTTATGAAACAAGTATAAATCTCATGAGCACCCACAGCGATCTACTACCATGGCTGGAATTTTCCCATATATTATTTGTTCTTTGCCATTAAAATATAGCATATTAATTGGAGACATCTTTGTGGGAGTACAACAGGGGCCTGCTGAACCTCTGGGGTTTGCTTGGTGCACAAGATGGGTATGAGGATATTTTTGTAAAAATACAAATTCACACTCTCCAGAGCAGTAATTGGCCTTATATCTTTTAGGTGCAATAATCCAATCCCATCCAAAAGCTTCAAAATCCACAGTTAGAGGGTAACGACAGCATCGAGATTCTGTGGAGTGCTCATCACAGTCGAGTCCAAAATCTCTCCTGGATCTTTTTGGTGTGTCTGTTACCTTGACTTCTAAAAAGGGATTCTGTATGAAAAGGAAAGAAGAGTTAGTAATAGATCCTGAAACACCTTCCTACCTCAAGCAGTCGTTGTTGAAGAAAGAAACTAATCATTTTGCTTCTGCCACATTTGTTTTTATGTTTTAATGTTGCCACAGCATTAAGGAATTTTAGTTTATACTAGGCTTGATACTTCCCTTATGGCTCAAAAGACTATAGCAGCAATACAGATTCCCCTGTGGTCAAATCTTTGTCTTGCTTATTCTTGTTTTCCCCAGTTTGAGTATCTGAATGCCTGGCACATAATAGATGCTCTGAAAATATTGATGGCAAGAAAGGGAGAGATGGAGCAGAAGCGAGAGGGAGGAGGGAAGAAAGGAGGAAGGGGAAAAGCTAGCTTCTCTCTTCCTACTTGTTGGTTAAATATGGTGGCTAAATATGTCTGATGACTCCTGGAGGGATAGGTATACTCATCCATCCTCCATTCACTAGATCTTATTCAGGGATCCTTGGATATTAACACCAAACCAAAATAGTTACCACCCAGCACTGTACAGATTGTAATGGGAAAAAGGAAGGTAGGGTGATGAAGGTAGTGGTAGGTATATTGGGTTGGAACAACCAACTCCAAGAGAGGGAGGGACAGATTCAGAAGAAGATACGATAATATTTCCTTTATTCTTTCACTGAAAAATGTTGCTGTTCAGATATTTAAACAATAATTTGCTAATCCTTCCCCCACCCCAATCTTTTCATGCATTTGAGACATTTTTCCTTTTATATGGAAAAGTCTGAGGAATACATCTTATTAACCATCTGTTTAATAATAAATAAAACCTCTGTCACATCACCAACTTTGATCATTAAAATGCTGTCTATAAAAAAGAACACATTCCTAAATAATTAATAGTAGTTTTTATCCTGTATCAAAATCAAAATAGACCTGGTAATTATTGGTATTTAAGATTATAAAAAATAATAACATCATTTTGGGAGTCAGTAACATTTTATGTAGCATATTTAAAGAAAAATAGATCACTTGGAAAATTGTATAATCTCTTAAAGAATATGTTTTCATTTAAAGTAGATATGACTTACTAATTATATATTCTTTACAAACAAGACCATTTAAAAACTGAAAAGCTAACACATTGCTTACAAGTATAATCTTTTGTTGTAAATTATATCAATAAATGGAAGTAAAAGATATGGTCACATTAAATAAGTTTTTGAAAACAGAAGTAAACACAAGCATAGATAAGCCAGAAGAGTGAGTAACTCTAAATTTATACTAGGTTTTAAATGGTTTTTATTAATTTTTATAATATATAAGGCATTGTCTTCTGTTTGACCTGATATTAAATTAGTTGGCATTACCTAAGTAAACTCTTGCAGAAGAATAGTAAGACAGTTCAGAAATAAGCTTGTTGGTACAGGTTAACTACCCCGAAATTTTAAATTTTATTAGGGGTAATTCACAGAGTAATCCACATATACATCAGTGCATTAACAGCCTAGAAAATAAGGAACATTTATCTTGAGGGATCTTAAATATACTATATGTAATAGCATATAAGTCTAAACATATTGTATTTAGTTAGTTGCTATAATTAAAAGCATTTTATTTCAATTATAATTTTTAGAGTTTATTTTTTCCACTTTATTAAGCCAAAAAAAATGTTAACACCTTTGGCACTCTTCTAGGGAAAAAAATGTTTTTTTGGGTATGTCCTAGAATCCACTATGAAGACTTCATGTTTTTATTTATATAATCATATAACACATCAATGAAAAGCACTTTATATTTCATTCCCAATTCAAACTAATTCCTTAAGAAGTTAAGGACTATGGTGTAACTTTTTTCTTTAAGTCCTCATGCAAACTAAAAGTATCAAGAGAGTGTTTCATAGGATATGAAATTGGACACCTACTTTTATTGGGTACAGGGCTACCATCGGGGTAAGATACCTTTGTCCGGCTTATGAGCATAGGAAATTGGTAGTTGTTTTCCACTACTATTCATTCACATTATGAATAAAAACATAAGGTTTTTAGAATGTTATTTTCAGTAATCACTTACCAGCCCATCTTCTCCTGGTCCTGGGAAGGTTACAGCAAGATCATGCCCATTCTCATCTAAAGCTTTGATTTCAATGCCTAAGTTGGATTCAGGTTGTTTGAGCCAATTTTGCAACACTGTCTTCACATCAATGCTCTGCCAAATACCAGTGCCTGGGTTCATGTCAAGTTTCAGAGATCGGATTCCAGTATACCTTGTACCGTCTTTCATGGGTTTGATGAGTCTCAGGATTTGCACAAACACTGTTGTAGGAGTCTTGACTGGCCTCAGATATATCCACAGTTGGGCCTTTACTACTTTATTGTATTGTATTTTAGAGCTAAATTTAAAGAAGCAACATTTGGGTTTTCCTTCCACTTGCATTAGAAGATCAGCTATAAATGAATAAGAAAAAAAAGAGTTACTGAAATCATTTTTCATGACAGATGCATGAAGTCCTCCATATTAATCAATGAGCATGTTTATTGGAATAATGTGTGCACATTTAGTCTTTTAAAATGAAAAAAAATCTGTAGAATTTCATTCATAACTCAGAAAACTATCAAATAAAATAATTACTATAGCTTTTCAGATTTTCTTAGATGTATGTTTTTTCAGCTGTTTAGGAGGAACCTACTTCCTCTCCAGAGAACTGTGGACTAAGGAAAATTCTATTAAGGAATGAAAAGTGGATGAAATTTTAAGATGATGATGATTAGAGAGAACAAGAGAAACTGTGGAGGAACATCCACTTAGAATTCTTTGGGAATCTGAGTAGTTACACTTACTGAGCAGCTGTACCAATCAGTCTGGAAGAAGGAACCCTTCCCCCAGGCCTGAATTACCTGGGGACAAGACACTGAGCAACTGAGCCTCAGGAATTAGTAGAAAATATAGTACATCTGTTATGTTTGGGTGCTGGGATAGCCTTTTAAAGGAACAAAACTAGCAGGTAAGTAGCACCAAAATCTAAATGTTGCATTCAGGCTATCTCAAAACTTAGAAAACACTGTCTTTAGGGCCAGGCTGTCATTGTAAGCAGAAGCACTTAGAAATTTCTTTCCTTTTGGTTTTCCAAGATTGTTTATAAATAAGGCAGATCTACTCCAGGATTATCTGATAGCACAGTCTTAAAGGAAAATTATTCGTTGCATTATAACCTAATTACTTAATAAGAAAAACAGTATTTTGAAACTGTTTTGAGTCCAGTTTAAAGTGGGTAAACCACTCTATAAAGCAAGATCACAGACATATGGCACAAAACTCTTTCTTGTCATGCCTTCTCTGTTAAGGTGCCTGTCCCACTTTCCTTGAGTATAGTTTTGAACTGCCTGCAACAGGAATGGTATGACGTATATTATCTTCCAGAAGCAATGTAGATACTACAGGTAATAGTCCTCCCTCCTATGAAGAGTAAAATAATACTTTAGGAGGTTATTAAGCATGTGCCTGCCTGGAAATATGCAGATCGGGTACTTTCAACAATAGTACCATGGTCAAGGTATAAGTGGGACTTTGTGAGCCATAGCCTACTCAATTAAAATGTTTATTTCTTAGCATTTTCTGATAATTAGCTCATGATTATTATTATGCTATGTTTACTTCATCATTGCTCTTAGTAATACATTAAATTTATAAAAAATATTTTTTCATATTTTCCAGTGTTGTAATAGCTTTCAAAATTAGATAACTCTAATTTGTGAAGAACATAAAGACACTGTGAGAAATAGTTTTGAATAACAGAAGTCATTCTAGGTGTTCAGCAAATGCCCACATAGGCTTCAACATCTACAAATTTCTTTCCAGTTCTCTTTATTATGAAAAAACCTGTTATTATAAATGCATATTTCAGACAACCAAATGCAGTTATGAAATTTCATGTAGTTAAAAAATTTCAAGTTTTTCACGTTGCTTGTAGTATCTCCCAATCCTTACCTTGGTGTATTAAGCTGTGAAAGCATAAGCATGTTATAGTTGTCACATTAAACTGTATAACATTAATGCTATGCAAGCATTTTATTTTTAGCCTTTTAGCTCTCTAAGGAAACAAATTATGCAGCAGCTTTCAGTCTCATTAGTATATTTCTCATGAAATCTCGAAAAAAAAGAAACTCTTTTCCCTCCTACTTACATACAAGCCAACAGCTTGTTAAAAGAGCCTGAAAATAGATCGGTTTCTCATAAACACTAGAACAACAGTCAGCAGAACTGTTGCTCTACACTAATAGGACTACTCACACTCTGTGGGCATGGTAATGACCGTTTCCGTCGTAGCGTGGTAATCATCATCTTCCAAGGAGCCGTCACTGCTGTCATCTCTCTGGACATCGTACTGATCAATCAGTTCCCGGAGTGGAGGAGCTTTGGGCAAAAGTTGTCTTATAGCATCTTTGCTGATGTTAGGAGCTGTTTCCAGGCGAAGTTTACTGAGGATTTGGATTTTTATGGCTTCTAGTCTTGAGGATTTAGTGTTTTGTCTCCACATACATGCATTACACAGCCCCTCTTTTTCCACATTTTCCTTTTGCTCGCTGTTCTCATTCAGATCCACTGGACCAGCAACAATCAGCATAAATAGGTAAATACAAACATAGATTTGCAGTTTTTGCATGATTTTAAAATCAATACAATCTTTTTCCTTGTTCTTATTTCTTCCTTTTACTTTTCTTTTGCTTTTGAGTAATGCCAAGCAAAATGTTAATGCCTGCACAGTCTGAGAGACAACTTGCCACACCAGTGAATCTTTTATACTGTATTCCAAGTGGCTTTTTATATTCCAACTTTGATGAGACAAGTGTCGTCAGGATCTATGATTGGCTCTTGCTCCACAATGAATCTCGCTGTCAGAGGTTAAAACCCTGTCTGTCACAAGTCACCAAACAGTATTTTGTTACAGTCAAGGGTGAGCTGATTCATTTGACTACTTCATAAAAGAAATAAATCTACAAATAATGAAAGATATATGTGACATTTGAAAAATTAAAATCTATTTTAACAATAATATAAACTACACTTAGATCTTGTTCATCTTTATATGTGAAACTTTAAAATTATAATTTAAATAAGTAAATCTTAATTTACACTTCATACTTAAAAAGTTGAAATGTCTTTTCCTCAAAAAATAAAATGATTTTATATTATTTAGGCAAGGATTTGAAGTAAAAGGATTTTTATTTGTTGTAGTAAATTATTTTTAGTACTGTGTAATTAGGGAAATACAGATTTAAATTTAAAGTTAAGATAGTGATACTAGTAAAAGATTTTTGGCTATAATTTGAGAAACTTGTTTTCCTGAATAAATTCTTAACACATAATGAAAATCATACTTACTTTAATATTAAACTGCTCATGAAATTATTTTTAAATAATTTAATATCTTTTATTCATATGAAAATTGTGTTCAGTTTTTGACTGATTACTATTATTTCCTATCCCAAAGTTGCAGATTAATATTGCTTTGAGGATGTTTTTTCTCGTTATTACCAAGAGGATAATGTCAGCTATCTGAACTTAGAATAAGCTTAGAAGAACTTAGAATAAGCTTAAGATAATGAATTTTATGACTGGTAATGAAGTTTTCCTCAGATTTCCAGGGTTAAAAGAAAAACCATAGTATCTACTCTCTATAAATTATATCCAAATATTGTGGACACATAAAAGGAAAGGAGCACCATAATAAAGGGTGCCCATTTTTCTATTTCCCAATACTGTGCTAGGTTTGCACCCCTTTGCCAGTTTCTCATTTGACCAGAGGGCAGACACCTGGCAGGGATTTGGGGTAAGGTCTGGGAGCAGAGAATAGAGCTTTTTGTTCTCTAAATTTAAGTGGCCTCTGTAGGGATCAAACTCTCAACCTTAGCTTTGGGAGCCACAAGATCTAATCAAATGAACTATTAAAAAGCTAAACAAACATAGCCAGCGAGGAACAGAAGCTGTTTCCAGGCCACAGGAGATTTATTCTTCCTACTTCTTTTGGGGAAGCTAAGGACTCCTGAGAGAGTTAATCCATTACTATTTTTCCAAGAGAATGCAGTGGTTCATATCAAATATTCATTTTTTTAGGTCACTACTTTTGCACATTGTACACTAATTTACTGCCTCAGTGCACTAAAATGCAACTCAGTAGCCTGAAAAGTTAATGCATTTTCATCAAATTCTTAAGAGGTATCTACATCTCTTGAGAAAAAATGGCCTTACATAATGCATTAGATTTGCCCATCATTAAAGATTAAGGAAAACCAGACACAAACCAGATGCCCTGAAAGGTTTCAGGTGTTGTTTGTTGTGGAGCAGTATTAGATCAGGCTTATAAAGTTTTATTTGTTTGGTAAATTTATTTTTCAGCATATAAATCTTTGTAATGTTATAATGATTGTAACATATGCTTCTATATACTTCTGAGTAAATCAAATCTTTTTTGTTTTTTAACTCTATTAGAATTGCATAGCAGTTGGGACCTCAGGTTCTGCAGTCAGATAGACCTGAGTTCAAATCTCAATTTTGCCACTTCTAACTATGTAATAATGGATGAGATACTTAACTTCTCTAACCTTCAGTTTCCTCATAGAGTTTTGGAGGGGATGTAATTCAATAATACATGTAAATTGCTGAGTACTCTGCCTGTCACACAGTAAGTGATTGATAACTAGTACTTGAGTACTTGGTCTTTGTTTCATGCAGAGGGGTTTGAGATTATGCTTAAATTTATCCTCCACATGAACTAGAACTGCTTCAGTTTGTAGCTGCCAATTATCAATTCATGTAGGCTAGCTCTCTAGTAAAATGTTCTAAGGCAGCCCTATCACAAGGCACATTTCAGCTGTTTATTCTTACTACCTGGAATAGAGGAAACAAAGGTGGTCATTTCCACGTGGTCGATGTCATTACTCACGGATTCCATGTTTGCAAATTTGTCTCATTGCCGAAACTTATTTTTTACTCCGTAATCAATACTCATGGCGCTTTTGTAGTCATTCACGCACATGCACAGCGCAGCAAAAAATTTGAGGCTTCCAACACACAGGATCCCAGTTCAGGTCAACCAAGGCAATTCTCTGCCTTGTTTCAGCACTCATGCTTAATAAGTGCCCTTTTTGCAATCTATATAGCACCATTTTTTTTCACATTTTTGCATGTTTTTTGGGGGTGATTCTGCTGTTCAAAGTGGCCCCCAAGCATAGTGCTGAAGTGCTGTGCTCCTAGGCACAGGGAGGCTGTGATGAAAAGTAAATAGAATGGTGGTTGCCAGGGACTGGAGGAGGGGTGGGGTGTGATGGGGGAAAGCCATCTATCTGTTCAATAGATACAGAGTTTTCAATTGGGAAGATCAAAAAGTTCTGGCGATGGCTGTTGCTCATGGTAGCACAACAGTGTAAGTATACTTAAGGCCACTGAACTGTACAGTTAAAAGTGGTTAAATAGTCAATTTTGTTATGTGTATTTTACCACAATTTTTGAAAAAGAAGGTTGTGATAGAACTTTGGGAAAAAATTTCCTTATGGACAAATATGTGTGTTATGTAAGCTTTGTTCAGGCTTCAGTTATAGGGCTTTTGGCTGTGAATCCAATGTTAATTAATCAGCAATATATATTAACTAAGATATTTTAAAACAGAAATGCACCTAAAGCAAGGTTATACATTGATTGGTTGACGAAAATGTGACCAGATGCTGACAGGATGTAACCTTGTGTTTCCCCTAGGAGCAGTGGCTCAGTAATCACTCATTCAGTGTCAGCAGTGACTTGATAGAACGTAACTACTATGAATATTGAGAATCAACTATATTCAATCAACGCCTCTAGACATCAGTAATGAATGAGTTAAGAGGTTCTCAAGAAGTTTCAAGAACATATACGCCTTCTCCAGTGTCAGTGACAGCAACCTTCCCAAGGCCCCAGAGCAGGAAGGTTCGCCAGCAGTAGGAACCTTCACCGTGGTCTGACTGCTGGAGGTCTGGCTCTGGCTGCTTTCGTGAAGACAGGACTGTGTCATTAGGATGAGTGAGTAGAGAATTCCTTCTAGTTGATGGGAGGGCATGGCCGACCAGCTTTTTGGCTTTGTCTTAGGTTTGCCATCTTTGAAAGCAGTTTCTCACAGGAGTCAATTTAGGTGGCCAGTTCACCTCTTCACAAGACTTGTATTTTTCTTTCCCACTGTGCTTCTTTATACTGGGTGGGCCTTACATTTCTGTAACCATAAGTAAGGTAGGAAGCAAACTTCTCTCTTCTCTCTTACAAATACCAGGGGGGATGTTTCAAAACAACTTTGAGAGTACAAGGCATATTTCCCAAAAAACATTTATGGTTTTCCTCTTTGCAGTCTGGGAACTACTGAGTGCATTAACGTAAAAGCTTGCCAGAAGTTTAATGATGTGGCCAAAGAAAGGAGGAGACTAGGAATTAGAATAAGAATGAATCATGAAAAATTCAACTCTGCTGTGGGAAAAAACCAGAAAGTTGTATTTTATCTGATCACTCTTGCCACTTCCTTGTGATGATAGCCCTTTGGTAACACACTGTTCTGATTATGCTTAAGGCCAGAAAAAAATTGTCTAGTGCTCAACTCACATAACAGCATGAGAGAGGTAGTCATCTCACAGTGGCAATACCTGATTATCCATGCTTTCAATTGATTACAGAACAAAAGTGAACAAAAACAAAAGTATCCTTGAGCCAGGGAGTAACAGTATAGGAGTAGCAGACAGGAGATCTGGAATATAGTTCTGGATTTGTTGCTGACATTTTATGTGACCTTGAATAAGTCATTTGGCAAGGCCTTCACTTATGAATGCATGTATGCATGTATGTATGTACTGTGGACCCTTGGACAACACGGGTTTGACCTGAGAGGGTCCACTTATATGCACATTTTTCGCTAAATGTGTACTACGGTACTATACCATCTGTAGTTGGTTGAATCCTCAGATGCAAGAACCTTGGATACAGAGGGCTAACTGTAAAGTTATATGCAGATTTTCAACTGGAAGACCAGTTGGCACTCCTAACCCCTGTGCTGTTTGAGTGTTAACTGTATTAATTCATTTATTATTTTATGAAACATTCTAATGCCTATTGTGTGCCTGGTACCATGCTAGATTCTGAGGAGAAAACAGTGAGCCAGACAGAAACAGTCACTGTCTTCGTGAAGCCTACAATCTAGTCTCTTCAATATAAAACAGGAAGAAATTTGATGAGCTGTGCCATTTAACTTGAGGTGTATCACCTAAAACAGTAGTTCTCAGACTTCTTGGTCTCAAGATTCCTTTACTCTGAAAAGTTATTTAGGATCCTCAAAAGCTTTTGTTTGTGTGGGTCATATCTATCAATATTTAACGTATTATAAATTAAAAATGAGAAATGTTAGAATACAGATACATGCAAGCATATATTCTATTTGCTGACAAAGTGATGATGCCGTCACATATCACGGAGCCTTCGGAAAAACCCCACTATACATATAAGAAAAAATGAGAGTAGCAAGAAAATATTAACATTGTTATGAAAATAGTTTTTACTCCACAGACTCTCTGAAAGGGTCTTCACTCCAGGGATCCCCAGACCACACTTTCCCCCAAAGTAATACATTTTATATTGCTTCAGTTGAATTTTTTTCCCCTCTAACTTGAAGTCCTCTCATCTTAATATCTATAGTTGTACTTTTTTTTTTTTTTTTTTTTTGCGGTACGCGGGCCTCTCACTGTTGTGGCCTCTCCCGCTGTGGAGCACAGGCTCCGGAAGCGCAGGCTCAGCGGCCATGGCTCACGGGCCTAGCCGCTTCGCGGCATGTGGGATCCTCCCAGACCGGGGCATGAACCCGTGTCCCCTGCATTGGCAGGCGGACTTTCAACCACTGCGCCACCAGGGAAGCCCCTATGGTTGTACTTTTAATGAGACCTCAAACATGGTTATTTTTAGACACTGTATTTATTTACTGATATATAATTATTGCCAAGAGCAGAAATATAAATTTTATTGTTTTATAATCACCAACTACTAACTTGTAGGTTCTCTAGAGGACATTTGCACAACATTTGTCTGTTCTAGGGTGTAGGCTGCAATCTGGTCTTGAGGGATTTCTTTAGTTGGTTTTCAGGTCAGTCTTGAGGTGATAACATCCATATTATGGCAGTGTGTCATAATAATGTCCCAGTTAACAAAACGTTTGCATTCCATTGTCCTTTAGAGGTAGTATTAATTCAGGAAAGCTTCAAAATGTGCTTTCTCTCTTCCTTCCTTTCCAAAGTGGGAACTCTAGTTTATTCATTATACATTTGAAATACAAAGAATAAAAATTAAGTTATAATTTTGCTTCCTCTTTTTTCCATTGAAAAGAGACTAGACTCAAAAGACTTAGTGTTAATTATATAGATTATTACAATTCTCAAATGTGTTTACTGATAACTGAACCAATAAATGAATGAATGTCTCCTTAAATACAAGAAAGTTCTACTTTCTAATTTTTCAGTAGGTATAGTTTTATATTCATAATATATTGTTATGTTTATATTTATAGACTTTCTAAATGGCTCTTGTTGTGTTTTCGGGTTGCTCTGTGGTTCATAACATTTCTATTGTGTTCCCTCTTACTCGCCCTCGTAGAGAGTACCAGTACTGGGAGGTCCCTGTGTGTCCTTGCCACCTCTAGCAGTTCTGTGCTAGCGCACCGAACACTCGAACATTCCACTGGAACTTTTGCATTCAATGATCTGTGACTATGCAGAGACACTGTGTAGCTATTAACAAGACCTTGCTAGGGAGTGACCATGCTTGCTGTGATACCACTATTTAAGACTACCAGAGCCCTTACCCAACACAGGTTCTATTTAGTTCAAATTGAGTCAAAAGCAGCCAGAGAGCAGAAAAGAAATCTCAAAAGGGCTGTGTGTGTGTGTGTGTGTGTGTGTGTGTGTGTGTGTGTGTGTGTGTGTGCGCCTGTGTAGGCAAGGCAAAGGCCGAACAATCTTCTTGGCCTTGACCCGGTAGGGAGACTGTGAACTGATTATACGTGTTACAGTCTCCTCCTTATCCATATTCTTTGTTGTAAAGCACTCCTTCTCTCCCTGCTTTCTCCTTATACCAGCAAGAAGGCATTTTCCCCTGAAACTGGGATAGAGTTTATTGCCTCAGTTTACCCCAAGGCATAGCTCCTTGAATAGCCAACCCAGGTGGGCCAGAAATCAACCTATTTCCCAGAATGCTCTT
Source organism: Delphinus delphis (assembly GCF_949987515.2). Lineage (NCBI taxonomy): Eukaryota > Metazoa > Chordata > Mammalia > Artiodactyla > Delphinidae > Delphinus > Delphinus delphis. Next base: position 44,218,743 of record NC_082689.1, on the reverse strand, counting down.
TCCAACCAACCTTAGCTTCCCAGGGGTGTCTATGAGTTCCATAAGTAATTTCAAAATGTATACTTAGTTTTTAAAATTAATTTTTACTGGAGTATAGTTGACTTACAATGGTGTGTTAGTTTCTGCTGTACAGCAAAGTGAATCAGTTATACATATACATATATCCACTCTTTTTTAGATTCTGTTCCTGTATAGGTCATTACAGAGTATTGAGTAGAGTTCCCTGTGCTATACAGTAGGTTCTTACTAGTTATCTATTTTATATATAGTAGTGTGTATATGTCAATCCAAATCTCCCAATTTATCCCTCCCCCCCTTTCCCCCTTGATAACCATAAGTTTGTTTTCTACATCTGTGACTCTTTCTGTTTTGTAAATAGGTTCATTTGTATCATTTATAAAACGTAGTTTTTGATGTATATTCTGGATCATTCAGATAACCACCTTCTATTTTTGATGTCTTCATTTTATACAGTGGCTACAAATACAATGTCTACAGTGTTATTTTCAAAAGTGTTTACAATTGAGTTTTTTACTATACTCAAGTTGGCTTCAAGTGTCATCTAAAGTGATAGGGGTTGACTTTTATCTATGAGAGTTCTCGAAAAAATTGTTTTTCCTTGAGAATGAATCTTTACATTATTCAATCTTTGAGGACCTGGCTCAAATAATTTCTTTATTCTATTAATAGAAAGTAAGCATAGGTACTTAAGTCCTTTGCCCAAAGGCAGTGGCTGGTGTCTGGAAAAAGCCCGTGATTCACTAATTTTAGCCCCTTTTACTGGACTTGAATTTTATTTTTGTTTTTGTTGAATGTACATGCAGTGAGATAGCATGCAGGGATGTCTCAGATTCCTTGATATAATATATAGCAGTCTCTAGTTGGGCTTTCAAATTTGCTATACCTACATGCTCACTTTTTTTTTTTTTTTTTTTTGGTACGCGGGCCTCTCACTGCCGCGGCCTCTCCCGTTGTGGTGCACAGGCTCCGGATGCGCAGGATGCGCAGGCTCAGCGGCCATGGCCCACGGGCCCAGCCACTCCGCGGCATGTGGGATCCTCCCGGACCGGGGCATGAACCCGTGTCCCCTGCATCGGCAGGCGAACTCTCAACCACTGCGCGACCAGGGAAGCCCCTACATGCTCACTTTTGGTCTAAACTTCCACACCATTGCCCACCTCTCTGGATTAAGAAGGCACAGAAACTTCTGCCTGCAGTTATACATTTGTCCCCGAGTTTAATGAAGTAAAATTTTAAAAATTTACAAATGAGAAACTGAGTATAAGAAGTTCATTTTCATTATTTTTGATGACTGATTTCCTTCATGATGGTTTTATTTATCTTAGAACAAGCACATGGTTTCTGGAGCAGGTGACAATATAGATTGAATTGGCACAATTACACCTTTAGTTTTGAAATATTTACCCTCCCTTATTATTAAGATAAGCCTTCCAGCAAACAACCACTCCCCAAGAGAAAATCTTGCAATTTTCAGGGTTTTGTTCTGGGGGAACTTTGTAAACCATTGACTCAATACAGAATATGTTTCAGCACATAAAAAAAATGTTTTAATTTGTTTTAGAGTTAGATTTTAAAGTCTTAAAACACTTTAAAAAAATTAACTCCCTCTTTACTCAGTTAGTGACTTGGAAGTAGTGATAGCCATGAAAGAATTCAGTTCTTTTCAAGAGTATTCAGAAAATGTTTTCTTATTTCCTTGGAATTGCCTAAAGCATTGTTTTTCATAATTCGCAGAAGATTGGCTTTCAGAGGCATTCTGTTTCCAAATTCTTTTGTAAATTCCTAGAAAGACCTCTCTAAAAGTTTATTCATTTGTTTATTTATTCATTTATTTGTTCATTAAACATTTACTGAGCACCTGGTTTGTGACAGAGACTATGCCAAGAACTAGAGACAGGAAAAAAAAGATGCTTTTTGTCTAAGGAAAAAAAAATTGAATTTTAGTAGATTATCATATCTAATGTACTCCTGAACAGATGGAGAAACTGAGGTCCAGAGAAAGGTTACATGACTTAAATTAGAATTAAATTAAAAACAATTTATTTGATTCACAAAGGCAATTTGCATTGAAATACTTTGGAAGCACCAGTACTTCTCTTATATTGAGTTAGGAAGTTTTTTAATATTCTAAAATTAACAAATAGGGTCAGTGCCCAATTTCCTGGGTCAACGCCACAGTGGTGCCCTTTGTTCTTGGACCCAGTCCATAGTCTGGCTTGGCAACTGAAAGACCCAGTGACCTGAGTTTGGCAATTAGTGTAGGGGTTTTAGTGTCTACTGACTAAAAGTACTTCGTATACCTATTTGCTCAAATATTAGGGGTTAGCCTTTTGTTACAGAACATTACTACTTCTGTCAAACTCATTTTTCGCTATTTTGAATTATATATTTACATTCTTGAAATTTTAAATTAATAAGTCAGAAGTTTTTAGTAATTTTAACTATAAAAAGTTCTATCTGACTTTCTTATTGGTTTAAAAATAGATACAATCTTGAATTACAGTAAAAACATTGTCATTTAATGTGAATGTCCATAAACATGAACATTCTGGCCCCTGCTGGGAGCTCTAAGAACTACATCACCTGTACTATAAATTTTTCTAAGGGATTTCAGGTTAAACCTTGAATTCAATTTTATATATCTTCCTTCTTTTTTTATAACATCCCAGAATTTACTGATAAAATCCATAAGTAAGGCATTACTATTATTAAGAATCAAAATCTGTGTTAAATATTGGACATTTTTACATGTACAATGAATTTATATCCACTGTAATACAATCAAATATTCTACCTTAATTTTAAATATGAATAAATCTAATATTTTCCATCATCACTCAGACTCAGAGGAGAAATCCAATGAGAGAACAGGTGAAATTAATTAATTAATTTATTTATTTATTTATATTGGGGTATAGTTGTTTTACAGTGTTGTGTTAGTTTGTACTGTACAGCGAAGTGGAGTTCCCTGTACTATAGAGCAGGTTCTTATTAGTTATCAGTTTTATACATATTAGTGTATATATGTCAATCCCAATCTCCCATTTCCCGACCCCCCCCCCCCCGCCCCACTCCGCGCTGCTTTCCCCCCTTGGTATCCATCGGTTTGGAGCACAGGTGAAATTTAAATGCTTGATAAAATGTGGTAAAGACTCTGCTTAGAATTTCATTTCATCAAATATTTATTTAACACTCACTGTTTGGTTGTGGGTAGGCGCTGAGTATATTTATGTACAAAATTGCCCTACCCCTAGAGAGGAGTGGGTAATAGTTATAAACAGCACTTGAGCAAGTGCAAAGTTATGGAATAGAGTATGGACTAAGGGCCAAACCAACCATTTCTTGGGTGTAGCTGGAATGGTAGGTACATGGGATACTTACTAGTACAAAGTGGAGAATAAATAGGAGACTGGAAACAAGATTATAAAACCTCCCCTCTCCAAAACCTATGAATAAATAAACACATTTGCCAGCCAGTAACTGTGAGCTCTCTGACTTTGGACAAATTAGGAAACCTTCATTTCCTCATCTGCAAAATGGAAATGTTAGTCAAGTTGTGAGGACTACATGAGATAATAATGTAAAGTACCAAGAACAGTGCCTGGTGCCAAGTAAGTGCTTAATATATACTGAATATTAAAATCATTATCAATATCTAATAACAATAATACCAGTAGTGCCTAACAATATTCATATCACTAATACTGATTTGTATTAGATATATTTTTTAAATTGAAACTTTATAAATTTAACTTTTGTAAAGGGAGGGATAGGTATATATGATGTACACAGAGGAAGATCTAAAGCAAAATGACTAGAAAACTAGAGAGAAAAAAGTGTGAAAAGGTCTGCCAAGCAAATGCTAACAAAAAGAAAGCTGGGCTCATGATATTAGTCAGACAGGATGACATTTAAGGCAGAAAGTATAATACAAGATGAAGGAGGAAATGTTATGATGGTAAAGGGTCTACAGAAAGGATATACCTTTCATAAATCTTAAATCACTGAATAATATTATACTAAAAATACATGAAGAAAAACTTCAGAACTACAAGAAAGATGATCAGAAACAAAATAGTAGTGGCCTAATTTAATTCACTTCATGAATCAAGCCATCAAAATTTGGTAAGGATGTATTTGAACAGTGAAGTCAGTGAGGTTGATGAAATAGATATCCTGTTAACTGAAAATCAATCTTATTTTTAAAAGCTCATGAAACATTTACCAAATTGACTATACATTGGCCTGCATACACACACACACACACACACACACAGACACACACACACACACCCCTCAATTAATTCCAAAAATTAGAAATAATCCAGACCACATTTTCTGAAAACCATGAAATTTAACAAAAAAACGAATGACCAAAATAAAAATGAACATCTCCACTACTTGGAAATATGAAAACTATTTAAAACAACCTTTGGTATAAAGAGGAAATAAAACTGATAGTACAGAATGTGTACAAAATACTAATTAAAACATTACACACCAAAACCTGTAGAATATGACCGCTGTGTTCAGATAGTCATGGTTTCAAACATGAACACAAGAAAGAAGAAAAATAACATAGTATGTAACTCAAAAAAGTAGAAAATGAACTACAAAACAGACTGCAGATTAAACCTTAAAAAGCAGAAGAGAAATAAAAAGGTAAAATCAGAAACAGCAAAGCAGTAGAACTGATAATATGAACCTATGGCCTGTTTCCTTAAGGAGAAAAAAAAAAACCCAATACACTAGCTAAGCCAGTCAATATTAGAAGTTCCAAAGAAGGCACAAATATTCTAAATCAGAAAGGAGAAAGAGAAATGATATACAGACTCCGTGAGAGAATTAAAGAATTAAAAGAGTATACTGCAAAATTATTATGCAAATAAATTTGAAGACCTGTGTGAAATTAATATATAGATTGTCTAGAAAAAAACACAAACGAGGAAGAAAATGGAATAATTACCAGAGAGCTACTCTCTGAAAAGCACCAGTGTATAGATGATTCTTCAAATGACATACAGTATTTTTCAAAATAGTGTTTTGAGATAGGCATTTTTTTTACTGAAATAGAATACTATAGAGTGCATACTCATAGAGCAAGTATTACTATTTGAAACTTTTGTTACAGTGCATGTGTTTATGCCAGATCTTCTTTTAAAGATGCATTTCTTACTCTGGGTCACAATAAAAATACCCTGAAAGCCACTGTTCTAGAACTTTAGTAAATTAAAGAGTAAAAATAAATTCAGAAAGCTTACCAAAAAATTTAAATTTAATTTAAATTTAATGTGGATGCTAACACCAAAAAATTTAAATTAAATTTAAATTTAATTTAAATTTAATGTGGATGCTAACACCTGGCAATGAAAGCAAGAAAAGAAAACTGACCCAAAATTTTAAATTAAATATTAGCAAGTAGAATTCTGCAGTACATTGAAAGAACAATATACTGTAATGAAGACCAGTCATTCCAGCAGTGCAAACAAGGTTCAATATCTGAAATCTCTTTCAACATATTATTAGGTATTTAGAAAGAGGGGGAAAAAACAAGATCATCTTAATTTATTCCTGTAAAGCCCTTGATAGAGTTTAAATAGGAGTCCTTTAATTAGGACCATTCCTTATTTAAAAACTTTCAGTAAAATACTAGTAGATGGATATTTTCTCGAAGTGATAAACCAGCATTAATGCTAATGATGAAACACTATGCATATTCTCATTAAAATCAGAAGTATGCTAAAGATACCCTCAGCCGTAACTATTACTTGTTACTTTTCTGGCATTATTAGCCAACACAAATACACAAGATAATGGAATAAGGCATACATATAGGACAAGAAAAGGCGAAGTTGTCATTATTTTTGCAGGTGGTATAATTTAATGCCTATAAAATATAAATAATTGACAAAAATATGTATATGAAATTCAGTAAGGTGGTATATTACAAAACTAATGCACTCTGAAATCATAGATTTTCTTTATACAAAAAGTAGTCAATTAGAAAATATAATGAACAAAAAAGATGCCATTCAACATAACAGCCAAAACTAAGCCAAGGCAAGTGAAAACACCCAAGGAGAGACTTCAGCTAGAAGTATGCAGGCCCTACCTTGCTAGTTCTTAACCCTGACTGGGGTTAAGCTCTTAATAAATACAGAGCTCCTGTGCTCTACACCAAACCAGTTAAGCCTTTGCTGATGGGGCCTAAACATCTGTATTTTTTTAAACTGTCTAAGTGATTATAATGTACAACCAGGGTAAAAAACCACTGCTCCATATGAAGAAAATATTACAACTCAAATAATAAATGGAAAGACATACCCTGTTCTTGAATAGGAAGACTCAATGATGTATAAATGTCGTTCTCTTTAGTCTATAAGTGCAAAGTAATTTCCAATTAAAACATCAGTTAATTTTTAAATGTAACATATTTCAGAATAGCTAGGTAAATGTTGATAAGAAAGAGGAATGAGAGGGAATTAGCACTAATGGATATGAAAACATTTTAAGGACCGGTAATTTAAAATAGCACAGTATTTATAGAAGAATAAAAAGAGAAGTGAAACAGAAAAAAAGAATGAAAAATAGACACAAGCATGTAAGAAAACTACTTAAGTGATAAAAGTGTCATTTTAAGTTAGGCCATTAAATAGATGGATTATGTATTGGCATTGGGACAGATATAGCCACATGGACCCCCGGCCACTAGATTGTAATCTCCAGGAAGATAGGAACAATTTCATATTCATCAAAAATTTAAATCTCAAAAATGAAACAGTATGAGAGTAAAATGTGAGTGTTTTTTAAATACCATAATGTAAATTTTGGACTGGATATCATATAGTCCAAGGATGTGTAGGTCCATGAGTTAGTTTGAGGTTTTCTTTGCCATGATGAAATTTAAAATTAGCTAGGCCTGTTTATCAATCTTTTCTATTGTAACTTGGTAAATGTGCCCAGATAAAAGTTTAAATTTCAGCATGGCAAAGAAAACATCAAACAAAGTCATGCACAATACAAAATATTTTCCAATTTTCTTGTGATTATTTCTTTGACCTCTTGATTATTTACAAGTATGTTGTTCAGTTTCCAAATATTTGGAGATTTTCTAAATATATTTTTGTTACTGATTTCTAGTTTAATTCTATTCTAATCAGAGAACATACTCTGTATGATTGCAATCCTTTTTCATTCTTTGAAGCTGGTTTTATGGCCTAGCAGATGGTTTATCTGGATGAATGTTTCAGGAGCACTTGAAAAGAATGTGTATCCTGTTGTTGTTGAGTTTAGGGTTCAAGGTGTCAATTAGGTCAAGTAGGTTGTTTAAGTTATGTATAACCTTACTTATTTTCTATCTACTTATTCTGTCAATTACTAGGAGAGGAGTCTTGAAGTTCTGTCAATTTTTGCTTCATGTATTTCGAAGCTCTGTAATTGGATGAAATACATATCTACAATAGTTATGCTTTCGTGATTAATTAAATTGACTTTTTTTGTGGTTATGAAATGTCCCTCTTTATATCTGGTAATATTCCCTGTCCTGAAATCTGCTTTGCCTGGTATTAATATAGCCACTCCAGGTTTCTTAGGATCAGTGTTTGCATGGTGTATCTTTTCCCATCCATTTACTTTCAACCTATCTGTGTCTTTATTTTTAAAGTGGGTTTCTTGGGAGTTCCCTGGTGGTCTAGTGGTTAGGATTTGGTGCTTTCACTGCCATGGCCTGGGTTCAATCCCTGGTCGGGGAACTGAAATCCTGTAAGCCATGTGGTGCAGCCAAAAAGAAAAGAAAAAGAAAAACATTACAAAAATAAAATAAAGTGGGTTTCTTGTAGACCAGATATAATTTGGTCTTGCTTTTTAAATCTAATCTTGCAACCTTAGCCTTCTATTGGGAATATTTAGATTATTTACATTTAATGCAGCTATCAATATGGTTTAAGTCTAGCACGTTGCTATTTGTTTTCTATTTGTCACACCTGTTCTTTGTTCCATTTTTCTTCTTTTTCCATCTTCTTTCATACTAAGTATTTTTTAGTGATTTATTCATTATGCCTGATTGTTTCATTTATGTAGTGGTTGCTCTAGAGTTATATAATATGCATCTTTAACTTATCACAGTCTACCTTCCAATTAATTATATTTTACTGCTTAATGTATAATGTAAGAACCTCATAACAATGTACTTCCATTTCTCCTGTCCCATCCAGTTGTGTAGTTGCTGTCATGCATTTTACCTCTACCCGTGTTATATATTCCCTAATACATTGTTACTATTTTTGCCTTTAACAATTAATTTTATTTAAAAAGTCTTTATGTCTATGCATATATTTATTAATTCCAGCACTCTTCATTCCCTTGTGTAGACCAGGATTTCTCACACTCAGCACTATTAACCCTTTGGGCTGGATAGTTCTTTGCTGTGGGTGGCTGTCCTATGCATTGTGGGATGTTTAGCAGCAGCCCTGGCTCTACTTATTAGATGCCAATAATAACTCTCCCCCAAGTCATGCTAACCAAAAATGTCTCCAGACATTGGCAGATGTTACCCAGGGGACAAAACTGTCAACAGTTGAGAATCACTGGTGTAGATTGAAGTTTCTATATGAAATCATTTTCCTTCAGCGTGAAAACATTTTTTGAACATTTGTTTTACTTCAGGACTGTTGGTGAAACAGTCTTTCCGGGTTTTTTGGTCTCAAAAAAAGGCATTTTTCACTTTTATTCTTGAGGGATATTTTCACTGGGTGTAAAATTCTCTATTACCATTATTTTCCTTCAAGTATTTTAAAGATGTCCTTTTATTGTCCTCTACATTGCATTGTTTCTGATAGACATCAGTGGTAATATTTATCATTGTTCTTGTATGTAGTATGTCTTTTTCTTTGACTACTTTTAAGACATTTTCTTTATCATTGGTTCTCAGCAGTTTTAATATGGTGTGCCTTGATGTGGTTTTCTTTCTGTTAATTCTGCCTGTGGTTCATTGGCTTTTCTGGATTTGGGGGTTTAGAGCTTTCATCAGTTTTGGAAAAAGTCTAACCATTATTACTCATATATTTTTTCTTCCCTATTCCTTTCTAGGACTGTAATTGTACATATATTAATTAGACAGTTTGATGTTGTCCCACAGGTCACAGAGGCTCTGTTAATGTATTTTTCACTCTCTTTTTCTCTGTGTGCCTCAGTTTTGACAGCTGTTTGCTATCTTTCTGGATCATTGATTTTTTTTTTTCTGCAGTGTCTAATCTAATCATCTATTAATCTCCTCAAATGACGTTTTCATTTCAGATATTGTATTTCATCCCTAGAAAATCCATTTGGTTTTTTTTTATATCTTCCATTTCTTTCCTTATTATGTTCATGTTTTCTTTTAAAACTTTGAGCATATTTATAATGACTTTTAAAATTCTTATCTCCAAATTCCATCATCCATGTCTTTTTTGTGTGTGTCTTTTTTGTGTGTGTCTATCTCCAAATTCCATCATCCATGTCTTTTTTGTGTGTGTCTATTAAAACTTTGAGCATATTTATAATGACTTTTAAAATTCTTATCTCCAAATTCCATCATCCATGTCTTTTTTGTGTGTGTCTATTGTTTTTTTCTCCTCATTTTAAGTCACATTTTCATGCACATTTGTATGTCTGCTAATTTTTTATTGGGTGTAGGGAATTGTAAATGCTATGTTATAGAGTGTCTAAATATCATTATCTTTCTTTAATGAGTGTTGAAGTTGGTTTAGACAAGCAGGTAAGTTACTTGTAGATCAGCTTGATGTTTTTGAGGCTGACTTTCAAGTTGGCTAGGGTGGGTCTACAGTAGCCTTTAGTCCAGGCCTAGTTTAATCTAATTAGGAACATATGACCTATTTGAGGTCATTTAATGCCATGGATACTCAACAAGCCTTCTACTCTGGCTGGTCAGAACTTGGAGCCCTTTGTGACCTTGCAGAAGTGTTCAACTTACAGTTCCCTGGTTGTTCTTTGCCTGGCCCATAAAGTTTAACTCTATTTATTTGCAGCCTGTTTCAGATTCAAGGGAACCCTGTGCAGATTTCTGGAGTCTTCCTTTGAATAGCTCCCTCCTCTCTGGCACCCCACCCCACAACATCCAGCGTCCTCTGCCTCCCCTGTTTCTGATATCTGTTTCCCCAACTTAGCAAGATTATTGTACTTGGCTTGGCTTCACTTCTCCGTATTGTGATCCAAAATGTGCCTCCAGGGCAATTTTATGGATCATTCATTTGTTTCCCTTCTCTTAGGGATCACAGTCTTATTCTGTCTGTGTCCAGTTTCTGAAAGAGTTGTTTTGTATATTTTATCCTGTTTTCTAATTGTTTACAGCAGGAAGGCAAGTACAGTACCAGATAACAAATGTGGCCTGATGTAGAAGTCCCCTTGGAAGACAGACATTACAAAGAGGGGGAAATGAAACACTTATGAGGGGAAGAAGGCTAAATTTCTCTTACCTTCAGTTACCCTTAAGAATAAGAAAAAAGTTAACAACCCATTAGAAAAATGACAAAAAAGAAATACAAATTTCCAATAAACCCATGAAAAGATGTTCAGCCCCACTCATAAGTAAGAATAACATCAAAATGTCAGTGAAATACCATTTCTCATTCAAGTGCTAGAATAGCAATGGAAAATAACCCCCTCTCTCCCTCTTGGTGGGGGTGTAAATGTTAATTTTTATCCACTTTGTAGGGCATTTTGACATTCTCTTTCAAAATTTTAAATGTGCCATGCCCTTTGACCCAGCAATTATGTTTTCTAGGATTTTCCCCTCAGATCAACTTGCACAAACTCTCAAAAATATTTGTAGAGTATATAATATTGAAAAGTTGAAAATCCCTCCATGTCCAATAATTAAAAATAAATTAAATAAATTGTAGTATATCCAGGCAAATCTATGTGTATATACTGATGTAGAAAGATGAATATAATATACTAAGTAGAAAAAGCAAAATTTAGAACAGATTTTATAACTATGAAAAAAAGAAAAGTTACATTTAATATATGTATGCTTTCTCCATAGATATTTCATCTAATCCTATGACTTTAATATTAAATATTTGCTGATGTTTGCTCCAGACTCATATTCAACAGTCTGTTACAGCCCTTTTGGATAGTTGATACGAATTTCCAATTTAACATGCCCAGTTACCAATACTCTCCTCCCCACCCAGTCCTCTCCATTTCACTACATGGCACCATCACTCAACCACTTGCTCATGTCAAACATCTGGGACTCGAGGAATTTTTCTTGATAAGTTCCCAGCTCCACACTGTTCAATGGCAATAAAGGAGTCAGAAAGCTGGAAGGTTAATAGACTATTTCTTGGTTGAGGGATAATAAAATAGCTACCACTTTTTTTAGCTAGCAATAAATTAGTCACTGAATCAGATACTTCATATACATTATTTCATTAATCCTCACTACATCTATAAGGCAAGTGTTATTTCTCCATTTTATAACTAGAGTTTAAGATTTCAGGTGATAATGCTTTAATGAAAAGTGAGGGGTGTGTGTGTGTTAGTGTGTTTATGTAGAAATCCTCTCATGTTTCTCTTTCTTTGTTGCAGCCCATAGGTCCTGCCAGAAGACAGTTACCAGGTACTATAGATATCCTGAGAACACCAATATGGTCCCAAGGAAGGTGCTAGTGGAAGCATATCAGGCACTTCCTGTGAGGTGCTGATTCTCACAGCTGGTGTGTGCAGATAGGCCTCAGATCTCACTCTTAACCATTTCAAATTCTGTGATTCAGAATTCATTCTTCCTCAGTTATATAAAAAGTTGTCCTTCTTCCTCAGTTATATAAAAATATCAGCTGGCTCTATGTGTAGAAGGATGTCATTTTTTAAAAAACAAATGTATTCAGCATGACATTATTTAGTCAGCAGAGTTGCAAGCGAGTTTTGAAAATTAATTTCATCAGATGCTGTGCTAAGTACCAGTAACAAAAAAAAGTAATAAAGACGTGATGCCCCTGATGACCTCACATTCCAGTGGGGAAGACAGACTTGTAAACAGATATGTTAAAGTAGAAGGTGGTAAGTGCTCTTCTGAAGCTTGAGCAAAGAGCTGTCAGTGCAAAAGCACAGATCTGCCTCAGGGAGTCAAGAAGGTTTAACAGAATAGGTGACATTTGAGCTAGATCTTGAAGGATGGGCAAGGATTTGCCAGATGAATGAGATGATCTCTATATAAAGTGCCTAGTACAGGGCCAGGCAGTTGGTAGGACCCAATAAATCGTAACGTCTAGTTCCAGTCAGAAAAGTGTCCCAGGCAGAGGACACAGGTCAGTTCAATTCAAGAAGCATTATTGAGTACTTTGTATATGTCGGGCACCGTTCCAGACTTCTTAGCCCTTTGTGCCAGGCACATCCCGTGAAGACAAATAATTACACAAGAGTCTGGTGTGAGCCATGTCCAGATCTACTATTTATAGACTTTGCTCTCAAGTTGGAGCAGGGATGTTTGTTTTAACACCACTGACACGTTCCATGTTGATTGCAGCCCCCTACGGCAGCACTGACAGCGCTGAGACATACGCGGCTAACGGCTGTTCCAGGCCCAGTTTCATGAAGGCCGTCATGACAGTCTAGTCTGGCTCCCCTCTTGTGTTCTGGGCCACTTCGATCTGTGCTTGGATCGGGTAGCAGCTCTTCCTCATAGCATGGATGGAAGAGTCCAGATGCCTGCATTTCTGTCCCAGCTCATTGGCCCCATGGGCTCCACCTGCCCTCTCTTCAATAAGCCCCTTTATCATACCCGATCCTCAAATCTTGATGCTTTATTCTTCATAGCAGAGTATGGAATAGTATCGAATAAACAGAATCTACACTGTTATTTGTTGTACTAAACACAGAATGTATACAGTTCCACATCTAAAACAGAATATTTCTAAACTTAAGGAACATTCTGTAACTGCTTTCAATGGCTGTTTTACTAGCATAGATTACAGACAATGGAAGGAATGTGCCAGCTGTTTCACAAACGTTTTACTTAATTCTCACAATTCTATGAGATAGGAATTATTATAACTGTTATACAAACTAAGAAACTAAGCCACAGAATATTTAACTTATGAAAGACTAAAAATAGTAACGCTTGGATTTGAAATCAGTTCTATCCAACTCCAACCCCGCTTTCTTTTCCCTATAGCAGTGTCCAGTTTTAATGCTACCATTTATTGTGTTTCTACTACTTGCCAGACACAATGTGAGGTGCTCAAATACATTCTCTCTAACATGCATGAATTTTTTAAAAATATAACGCTAAGTACCTTGCTAAAACAGCCAGCATATTATAGCTCTCAACTTCAAGCCTAGGTCTGATACTCAAACACCACTGGTTCTCAAACCTGGGAGTGCATTGGACTAAAATGGGGAACTTAAAAAAAAAGCCCTACCCCCCCCATTCTAATTTAATTGGCCTGGAATAGAGCCCAGGTGATTTTAATGTGCTGTCTGCTTTGAGACCATAACTCTCAAAAGTGAATAGGAAGCTTGAGGTAAGGCATGCTTTCATTTATCAGGGTTAATTGGTGGGAAATGGGTCTGGTGGACTATTTTTAAAGTGAGTGTATTTCCTAGAAAGTACTAAATAACACAGAGGAAGGAATGTGAGCTTTGGAGTAAGAGAGGCCAACTTTGAACCTTAGCTTTGATACTTTCTTGCTGAGTGGCCCTTGGCAAGTTATTTAGCATTTTGTCAAGTACTGATTCTGAAAGAAGTAAAAGGTGTCTTTGAGAAGAGGATTCTATCTTGGAACAAATGGAGTGAACGCTGCCTCTGGTAGCCTAGTACTGGGGGGCAGTCTGCGCACAGTGCATTGAGAAGGCCCTCTCTGCCTCCTGTGACCCCTGCCGATCGCTCCCCAAGCCAGCAGGGATGATTCCTTAACTGTCAGGCCACATGGCATTGTTGAGAGGTGACCAGGAAGGGAGGATACCCTTTTAGCCTCAGATGCCAGGGTATGGTATGTATGCTTAGGTGGGAGGGAAAGGGGAAGAATATTCTTAATGTTTTATATTAGATCTGAAATATATTTTACAATAGAAACAATGCCTGGATGGTAATTAGGCTTCCTGGTTATTCACTTAAAGCTTATTCGTAATTTTGCCAGAAATAGACTATATTTTATATACAAATAGCACTGTACTTCAATAACCTTTTGGGACCAATAGGCTTTGAAGAATTAGTGTGTAAACATAGCCATCATTTACAACATTATTTCTATGAGAAATATGAGTCTCTACTTGGGACTCAAAGAAACTGCTTCTTTCCTCTCTAACTCAGCTTAACAAATATTATGCCCATTGGTCATCTAGCGAGAGGGAACGAAGCAGCTCAAAGAATGCTGTTTTGCCTTCCAGAGTTTAGCAGAACTCTTTTAGCTACTGATTATAAGATCACAACATACTTGAGGTCAGGGCCCATTTCTTTCCTTCATTTGTATCCCGTTTCCTCCCAAGCAACCTAGCATGTAATATGAGCATATAGTGTACATTAACATATACATAGGTTAGATTTGAAATCAGTAGTGATCTCACTGTCAGTGGCAGACAGGACACTGGTGGTCCATTACGCTGCAGTGACAAAATGTTCCTCAAATGATCACACTGTTTCCTGGAATTGGGTGCCTTTTAATGACAAGAATTTAGGAGACTTCGTGGCTGTTACAGTGGAAATTATAAGAGCTGTGGGGTGGTTCTGATTGCACTGGAAAGCTTATTTAAAGGAAGTGACAGAATCAGAAATTTACATTGTTAATTCTGGGCACTGTCAGAGAATCAAAAATCTTCCTTGACTACCTAAAGAAAGTCTTATTTCTTGTACCAGTGGGGCTGAGGTACGTAAAAGACCAACCTAAGTTTGATTCTGCAACTTTATGCATTACGATGCAGGCTTTCTAGGCATTGATTAGGAGAGTGGGATCCTGAGAACGGGAATACGTGGATAAGTTCTAACAAATCCAGCTGCCTTGAATCGCCACATCCCACTGAGTCTTAATTGTCAATAGAAGCAATCCTTCCTCCTCTGTCTGATAATCTTAGTCTCTCTTTGCCTTATAACCTGCTTTAATATTACCTGAGGTAGTCGATTTGTCAGAGTTTAAGGAATCTCCTCAAGGTCAAGCTCACTACTTCTCATGGCTTCCAGACCCAGGCCTATTCCATAATTAGATTCAGATACTGAAGACTTCAGGGAAGAAAAGGAAAAGAAAAAAAATATATGCCTGATGATTATAGTCCTTATTTCTACACAGTTTATGGGCCATAGTTTGTATTTGCAAGTCCCTTCGTCCACTACCTTTCCCCTGTTCCCTTTGTCTTCAGATAATACTTTAGCTAGTTGTGATTGTCAGTTAGGGTGACCTAAACTTCCATCCCTGAAAAAGCTGAACCATTAATGGTTCTTGCTTGGCTTGGGTTGCTCTAATCTAGTAGATTTTACCATGGACATGGGAGTACTAAGAGTTGCCCAGAAAATCCCTGGGCTTCCAGACATAGTCCTCCCTCCCTTTGCTGTGTAGTACTAACCCTTCTCCTACTTTATAATTAGAATTAATTGCCCCAGCCAATACAGTAATCCCCTTTTTTGCTTGCTGGTTCGATGACATGAAGAACTCAAGTGGCTGATGTGGCAGTCTCAGCTCCCATTCAGTGGAACTCTTCTGGTGTTTCCTAGAAGTATTCCTCCCTTGGAAGCTAAGAGCATAACATTGTGGGGCTGGAGATAAAAGTTATGTGATTAGGTCATTAGCAGTTATAATGAAGGGGCTACAACTCATTATAATTCTATATTATAACTAGCCTGGCTATGGGAGAAATAGCATTATATATTGGTTGCTGGCTTAGAGAATTCAGTATAACTTGGAGGACAGCTCCCCAGTCCCACAAGTGGTAACATACGTGGGTTGTCAATAGATCATTCCACCATTCTATCAAGGCAGCTTCTCCCTATGGACATGAAACCATGTCTTCAATCCTTATTCTTTTTTTAAAAAAAAAAATTATTTATTTTTGGCTGTGTTGGGTCTTCGCCGCTGGGCGCGGGCCCTCTCTAGTTGCCGCGAGCGGGGGCCAGTCTCCGTTGCGGTGCGCGGGCCTCTCATTGCCGTGGCCTCTCCCATTGCGGAGCACGGGCTCTAGGCACGCGAGCCCCAGTAGTTGTGGCACGTGGGCTCAGCAGTCATGGCTCACGGGCTCTAGAGTGCAGGCACAGCAGCTGTGGCACACGGGCTCAGCTGCTCCGCGGCATGTGGGATCCTCCCGGACTAGGGCTTGAACCCATGTCCCCTGCATTGGCAGGCGGATTCCCAACCACTGTGCCACCAAGGAAGCCCCCAATTCTTATTCTTTTAATGGAGTTCCTTAGTCAAAAGAAATATTTTATGGGGCTCTAGGAAAGTAAACAAAGCAGTTTACTCTAGCAGAAACACTATAGGCAAAGAAGGCAAATCCAAATCCACGTGGTGTCTTTCCTCCATGACAATAGAGGTTCAGTGTAATCCGTCTGCCATTAGGTGGCTGACAAGTCCTAGAACCGATGCCATTTTAGGAGCTCAATGTGGATTTCTGATGTTGATGAGAGTAAGTAGCCAGATCAGCCTGGGTGAAGGGAAGCCTATATTCTTGAGCCCACACTCTTGCCAGGCCCATTATCAAGCACCAGGGTGACTGATATCCACAAGATTGGTCATACCGTTTACTTGATTATTGAGGATCTTTTTCAACGGATACCTTTTAGTAAGCTTCTTTATACGACACAAATATCCTCACGCTGCCCACTCTGAGAGGTCCATCTGTATAACTCTGCTTCAGACTTCCTTTTAACCAATCTCCTAATCCTGTTTCTTCAAGCCCCTGATTCCTTAGCCGATGTAGATTTCTACTTCTGTCCATCTCTCTGACAAGCAGAGTAGACAGTCAGGTTTTGTTGTTTGTTTTTGCGGCACGCGGGCCTCTCACTGTTGTGGCCTCTCGCGTTGCGGAGCACAGGTTCTGGACGCGCAGGCTCAGCAGCCATGGCTCACGGGCCCAGCCGCTCCGCGGCATGTGGGATCTTCCCAGACCGGGGCACGAACCCGCGTCTCCTGCATCGGCAGGCAGACTCTCAACCACTGCGCCACCAGGGAAGCCCGACAGTCAGGTTTTAATATCTACATCATGAAGTCTTCTACCCTGAGGTGTTGCCACCTTCTCAGGGGCAGCCTCAGAGCAGGCTGTACGGTGTGAAAGCAATAAGCCTCTATACCCTTTCTAGTCTGAATGGAACAAACTTCTATCTTGTTCTCATTGCTTAAATCCCTCCTCTTCCTTCCTTTGCCAGGGTCCCTAGCATAATCTTTTCTATAAAACATAAGAGGAAATTTTTAAACCTCAGATAGCTTAAGTTTGCCCCATGCAAAAAATTCCCCAAGTTAAAAAAAATAAATAAATAAGAATCTGGCTATCTGCTTGAATAGTTGGAGAAGAAAAAAATTACAAAGAAAATAATAAAAATAATATCTCAGAAACTATCCTATACATAATTCTTTGTTTTTCAAAGCTCTTTCAAATACTTTATCTTATTTGAACCTCACTGAAACACTGAAGTAGATATAGCCAGTATTGTACTCATTTAAAGATCACAGAACTAAAAATGTAGAAGGAGAAAAGTGGCTTTGCCCATACTACCTAAGAATATAAGCAGGGACCAGGAACTTGCCTCCCAGTACAATAATAGGAGAATGAATGCACAAACCCTATGGTCATGATATGTCTTGGGAGCTCTGATTTATGAAGTGGAGGAAGAGAGGTGTTGATTGAAGGGAGAAAGATGAAGAAGCAGAGCACTCAGGAACCGGTGACCCCAGCGCAGTGAGTAGAAGGTAAGAGTCAGAGTCAGGCTTTCCAGAGAATCCTGGTGTAAGAACAATTCCCATATTTGTGATTTCATTTTTGTCCTTTTTCTTAGTATAATAGCAGGAGATTTTTACAGATGAACAACAGGCAAGGACTTAAAAAGCATACTCAAGCCCAAAGTAATATTTCAAATGTACCAAAACAGCCGAGGTGGGGAACATAGGTAACCTAGTGAAGGACAGAACAACTTAACATTCCAAAAATACATTTGATCCTGATATGATGTTGTATAAGCTCATAAAGCCCAAAGAGGAAAGATAAAAAAATGAATGTCATGTTAGTATGGATTAGAAATTTCTCTTTTCAGCAAAACTGAGTCTTAGCTAACCAAATCAAGTGAATAGTTTATTTTAAAGTCAGTTTAAGTTCCTGAGATTTTGCTTGGCCTCCTCATTTTGTGTGTTTTAGATACTTTTATTTGTTGTGACAGAAAACTCCACTTGTATAAACAGGCCCAAGAACTGGGCAGATGTCTTTATTTCCCGGTAATCCCAGCTCTGTGACCTAAAACAAGACATTTAAACTCTGTGGGCTAAAGGCCTGTTTCATCAGTTATGAAATAAAGAGAGAATGCTAGATGCTCTCTAAGCCTTCTTCCAGCTTTCAAACTCAATTATTCTGTGAAAATTGTAATTATCCTTACACAGGCCCTGACTTGGGTTCTTGAGTTTAAAAATAAAAAGATAGGCTCCAGCAGGGGTCACTATAGTCCCATCGAGTCCTAAGTCTGAATCTCTTTAATGTAGTTTATTCTGGACATCACATCTACCCTTTGTCTTGATTTTCTGTTTGAGGCCACACAGACCCTCTCTGCACCCAGGTATTATCTCAAGTGATCTTCAAATGTATTCAGAAAACCCACTGCAAGTGTTTTCTTCTTCTGTTTCTTTTCCTTCATTGTATTTAATTTTCCAGTCACAGGAGATCATTTACCTCCATTGATGTAGAGGTCCTTCAGGAGAATTTATTTTATTTTAATTAGCTATGTCAGATTTTTCACCTCTTAAAATTGTGATGAATTTAAAATAGTATATATTTCTTTAAATATATGAGATTATATTAAAACAAAGCACAAAATTCAATCCTATTTTTTAAAATCTATGAACACCTAAGAAAATGCATTCACCTTCTCTAGAATCCACCCATCCCTGAGAATTCTAGAAGTCTATTCATTGGTTATACTCCCCCATAGTTATTTTGCTATATACATAAAAGGACGAGTTCATGTATCCAAGAGTAGGGTAAGAATTTCAATGACAGCTCTAATTTCAAGTACCCTGTCCATTGTCAGATTATACCATATGTTTTTGCTCTGAAAACATAGTGACTGTACATATAACATAGAGAGTCAGAGATCAATCACTGTGTCTGAGATGCTGAAAGGCAGGCATCCAACAATGTCAGTGTTACTCCCAGAAAGTTTTGGGATTAAGTCCTTAGTCTTAAATCCTAAATCTTAGGACTCTTTAGAGCTATGATTCAATTTAGGACTACTCCAGAGGGGTTGAGTCTTCCCTAAGGCCTCTCCCCAAACTCTGTGCAAAACCTGACAATGGCTCCATTGTGCCAGGAACCAAAGAAAGTTAACTTCTTATACCATGAGACGCAATGTCTCTGGTCCGTTGGCATGATGTATGTGGCACCCTTATCACGACACTGCTTAGCCCAAAATAGTTCTTACAAATGTATGGTAGGCACATTTAACCTCATCTCCCATTTCGCTTCTCGTACATACCTGCCTGCCTCTTTGAGAAAGATTGACATTGTGCCTCTCAGGGGCAGCACTGGCTACTGCTGCCATTTCCAATATTATTATTTTAAAGTCCTGGTCTAGGCAGATCATTGTGTTTCTTTCCACCTGTTAATAAGTAAGGAAAGCCTTCCGTAGTCTCCTTCCACAGTGAATCAGGGATGACCTGGTGACAAATACAGTGAAAGTCATGGTATGTGACTTCTGCTACAAGGTCATGGAAGGCATGACAGCTTCTACCTGGGTCTCCTGGATTGCTCACTGTGGGGAAGCCAGTTGCCATTCCTCAAGCAGCGCTGTGGGGAGGAACTGAGGTCTCCTGACAACAGCCAGTACCAACTTGCTGACCACATTAGTGAGCCATCTTGGAAGCACTTCTTCCCAAGTGGATTGAGTCCACTGTCCTCTCCAGACTTCTGCAGGGCAGCCTTCTTCTCTCCACTTGCATATAACCTCAAACTACCACCTTGGTTCTGATTTTACGTGATCATACTTATTTAGCTGCCACAGCTAACTGATAAAATTCACTCCGGAGGAGTTCCAGCCTGGGTCAAGTGTGTACCTCTTGTCCAGTCATCCGTGGCCTGGGTTGGAGGTACATAGTATAGATAAGGCTGGGATGCAAAGGTAGAAGGCAGTTCCCAGGGAAAGGTGTGTGAGCTGAACAGGTCCTGCAAAGGGTTTCTACCAGTGTCCCATCCAACTTCTCTCCTAGCACTAGCACTTCCCTTAGCATAGTGTTGTACTCAGCACACTATAATCTCATTGCCTGCTTGATTTTAGGAATACACTCTAGCCCATAGGAATATACTCTGTCCTATTGCAGATGTATCCCCAGCATCTAGCACAGTACCTGGCACATATTAAAAATAAAAATAGGGCTTCCCTGGTGGCACAGTGGTTGAGAGTCCACCTGCTGATGCAGGGGACACGGGTTCGTGCCCCGGTCCGGGAAGATCCCACATGCCGTGGAGCGGCTGGGCCCGTGAGCCACGGCCGCTGAGCCTGAGCGTCCGGAGCCTGTGCTCCACAACGGGAGAGGCCACAACAGTGAGAGGCCCGCGTACGGCAGAAAAAAACAAAAACAAAATAAATAAATAAAATAAAAATAAAATTAGTAGGTAAAAATAAAATTGTGTCATAAAGATATATCCTCTGTGAAAAGACTTGGGTATTTTTACTGTACAGTTGCTACCACATTGGTAGAAGAACCACCCACATAATTGAGAACTGAGTTTTTGCCTAGTATTTCCAAGTATAGAAAATGCCTATGAAAATTCAACCATGTATTACGTTTAAAAAGAAATCTTTTAATGTGTAGATCAGATAACCTCTCAGTGGTGTACGTTTGCATTCAGGGATGGAAATAGAAATTCATTTTAAGTTTAGTTCTAAAAGACTAAAAAATTATTGGCAGAATTTCCATTTTGACATCTTATATATGAATTTATTTCAGAAAGTCTGTTATCTCACCGGAATCCTAATGCTGTGATATTTTGATAACAATTCAAAGGAATTTATTCAAGCTGTACTGAAATATGTCACAAGTGACCTATTTATCAAGGTAAGAAACTGTTTCTGTCTCTTAAAGTAAAAGATAATTTATTTTTATCAAACTAGTAGAGTTTATCCTCTTTTATTAAAAAAAAATCACGAATGGCCCAAGTGAAACCATTTTAAGGACTAAAGAGGCCATAACGTATATTGGTGATTACAACAGCCTAATCGATGGTGTAAACTATGTCTCTTAAAATTCTAGAGGCCAAATGTTTTTTGTACCAGACTATCCCTATGATCCCTTTTGACTACACGATTTCATGATTCTAATAATAAATGCAAATATAAATATATTCCATAAATTTATTGTCATAAATTATTTTATAGCTTATGTGTTTTTGAATAATTTTCATAAACAAATATAAATACGCTTAAAATTCTGGGTTTCTAAAATGGTTTTTAATATCTGACAGAATATGATTTTGAAGTAATAACATATTCATCATGGCAAATTATAAAATATAGAAAGTACAACAATAAAATAAAAATCATTCATAATTCCTTCATTTAGGAATAATTACTGTTAACATTTTGGTTTATCTACTCAGTAAATAACTAAAACTAACTGACTACAATGTGAATATTTTCCCAAGTCACTAAATATTCTTATACATGATTATTTAATGACTATATGTATTGTATCATAGTACTATTTGACTATTTAATCAATAATCTATTGTAAGACATTTAGGTTCTTTGAAATTTCTGTCATAATAGCATTTCAAAACATATCCTTGATGGTAAATCATTTTGTAAATACACACACATATATTTTTAATAAATACATGTTTAAGAATTGGAATCATTTTTCCAAATTATCCTTTAGAAAGGTATGTTGATTTAGGTGTCTAGCAGGAATATTCAGAAGCGGCTGTGTCCTCCAAATCCTTGACAACCCAGAGTAATAGCCTTTTAAGAACTCATTGTCTGTCTGATCTATAAAAATGTTGTCTCCTTGTTCCGGAGATAGCTCTGTACCTGATCAGAGGGGAGGATTGGCTGTTAAAAGCAGAATTCTGTTGTCTAATTGTAACTTCTGTGAATAGAATTTCACTTACATTGTGCCGAGGACCAGCCCCAGCTGAACAGGATTCACCCAGAGGGGAGGACGGAGTCGGCGTGGACAGAACTCAAGACACCTCTTCTTGGGTGCAAGGATCTGACAAATTTATTTTTAAGATTCCAAAAGCTTTTATACTATAAAGTGATCTCATTTTCAAATTTAACATTTTCATTTCCACGCCAAAAACTCCCCCACATAGGCCACAAAACAAAGGTAATTTACATCAGCAGATTGATTAAAACAGGTTAGGTAATTTTCCCATCACCCAGAGTCTCTTTCTTCTCCTGTGGTTAGTCACATGTTGGTCACATCTACGTCAGGAACACAGTCTGCGGTTTCATCATCTTCCTTAGAAAATTAAATGTTCTTGTACCTATATGTTTTTATTCAATCAGCCAACTATTTAAAGCACAAACTCAAGCACATTATTCTTTTAACAATTGTAAATATTTATAGACTATTTTCTTCTACCTTTATAATCAAAACAATACACATTATTTTTTATACTTCTAAAAAACCATGGGAGCGGACATTGTACCGTAAACTCATTGATTAAACCCACTGTTGCATAAAACCTTGCCACCATACCCAGGTATTTCCCAGCATGTTTATAACTCCACTGGGAGGCCATAACTCTTGCAATTTTTCTTTTAAAGTACAAAGCTGCTGCAGAAATGTTCCCACCATTATATTTCCCCAACAAATATAATCATTAAAGGAGCCAAAGTAGCTATAATCCTTCTCTTGATTTTTACCCTAAATTGGGGTCTTTCTTAAACCCCTGCATAAAAACTATACATTTTTCCCAACACCAATAGCAATCCTATAAAAATCACCTTAGGCAAAAGCAGGGGAAGACAAGGGGAGCCACACAGAGGAAAGCTTTGCTTCCACACAGAGAAAAGCTGTGGTTCACGGAGGAAATGGGAAACAAAGCCCTGCTGCGGTGGAAGAGCAGTTGCCATTGGCCAGGTCTCTGGTCTGCTACCTGGGTTCCCATCTGAGCT
Organism: Delphinus delphis; assembly: GCF_949987515.2. Taxonomy (NCBI): domain Eukaryota; kingdom Metazoa; phylum Chordata; class Mammalia; order Artiodactyla; family Delphinidae; genus Delphinus; species Delphinus delphis. The sequence goes on along the minus strand of NC_082689.1, from coordinate 44,195,423 downwards.
GGGCGTGGGAAGCGAAGCAGCCATGGGGACAAGAGACCTCTCTCAAAAGGGGTGAGGGTTCAGGCTCCTGCAAAGTTGGGGGGGTGAGGGTCTATGCCCCACCTCTGTTGGCCCCCAAGTTCTCTCCTGATGGCCCCTCTGCGACTGTGCCTGTCTTAGGTTGTTCCTTCCCTGAGGAATCTTACCCGTCTCTGGCTAACCAGCCATCCTCCGGGGCCAAGCAAGGAGATGTGAGGTGTGCGAGTGAGCGAGGTGCAGCGCCCCCAGAGAAGGTCAGTTCTCTGTCACCTTGGTAGCCTATGCCCCCGTGGCCTCCACGCCCAGCACCTGCCCTGGGATTCCTTCGCCAACTGGCGGGGCCCCGGCTCTGATCACATGTCTTCGGGAACCCAGGTTTCTCCTCCAGAGAGGGCCCAGCTTACAGCACTGGGCAAGAGAGACCAATTACACGGCACCAGCCACCAGGAGGCAGGAAGCTTTGCAAACGAGAACTTTGCTTTTCCATATTTACACCTGACAGCACCAGCTTTGCTTGGCACTATGGGTCTCGTCCGTGCTGAGACTCAAAGGCTCGTCCGTGCTGAGACTCAAAGGCACTTCCTATACGGCTCCCGGCAACATTGGGCTCATTGCTAGAAAGGCTTTGTTGTCAATTTTTCATTTTTAAGACTATAATAATGTCTCTATTCATAAAGATGATGCTCTTCTGGATCACACATCTACAGAAACCTCAAACCATAGGTAGAAATATATATATAGGTAGACATATATGTACAGATATGCATATCAGGGCATGTTTACAGCTTTTAAAAAGTCATTAAATCCTAACCTAAAGTAACAATAATACATGTGGCAACAATCAGAAAATAAATATTCTTGGATGCCTTGTAGCATAGTTAGGGGGAAATAGAGTTTTGTTTAAGGCTATAGAAGTAAAGGTTTGTACCCTTGGCCCCAGACTTTTTTAAACTATTGTCTGCAACAGGATAATGTTTTGTTTTCATGTCTTCCTTTCTTCATCCAGAATTTCACTCTATTTGGGGGTCATTTTAATTTATGTGATCTCTTCATTTTCATTCAGTCTTTTGGGGATAAGTTTCCTGTAATCTCCAGGTCAGATTTGGCCCTGTGTCTCATTGTGTTGTTAGTAGATTCTAAACACAGCTGTCAGTGTATTTTCACTTTGGGATTCCCCTGGCTTGGCAACCTGACCATGGGAACTTACAGAAGAAGGTGGGAAAACATCTGGAGGCAGTCAGAGAGGAAAGCCATCTACTCACCCACTCACCTCCAAACTGGGCCAGGAAGGGCCTGCCCTCTTTCTGCCTTCCCCTGTCTGGTGACCGGGCACTCAGTGCAGCTACTTAGGTAGCAGCTCTCTGACTAAGGATGAGGGCCTTGCTTTCTCTAAAGCTCTAATTCCTGCCAAGAGCTTCCATCTTCCCCCAGCCATGAAGAGGGCAAGCTCCTACATTGCTTTAGTTTGACCTCAGATTCTGTAGACAAAATTTGGGTGAATGTGGATCTTGCGGCTGGAAAGTAAGATGAGCGGGCTTAAGCAATTGGAAAGTATATATGCACTAACCTGTAGGGATTTTCTAGGACATCATTTTCAGAGATATATATTTTTCAAAGGTATTAACAAAGGGGATGCATGTGCTATTTGGGGTGTTTAATAATAAAAGGTAGTGACCCCAAGTGCCTTTTATGTGCCAGGAGTTTTACATATTATCTCTAATCTTTTCCGCAATCCTATGAGGTTGATACTATTACTGCCATTTTGTAGATAAGAAAACTGAGCTTCTGACAGTTAAATCATCGGCTTAAAATCACAGAGCTACAGAATGCCAGAACCATGATTTCAACCCCGGCCTATCTGACTATCAAATCTCCCACTCTTTCCATGCAGTTTTAAATTTTGTTTAAAAGTGGGCCCAGAAAGTGGAGTTCTAAGTTTACAAGTGTTTGTTCTTATGTTTCTGGCTGTATGTGCAGGATTACTTCATTTTTTATTGTGAACCATGTTTTCCAGCAATCAAAGGATTAATTACAGGATGTTTTCTTGCCAGCAAAGTCTATTGAGCTGAATCATAAACATTGCCTTCTGTCACTATTCATAATTTATTCATGGATCACTGGTTCCTTTTTAGCATTGTATCCGTTATGTATTTTGAATGATCCTTTCAAGGCTTTTGGGAGGGTGTTAGAGGAGAGGTGAGGAGAGGCGTTTTAAAGATAGCTTTAAGTAGGAAACAAATGATTACTTTATCTGAATGAGTCATTCACATTCTGCTGATCCAATAAAAATAGTATTTGGAGAAAGTGAGGGATAAAAGAGTAAATGACCAGGGTAATAATCCATGAGAGGCACTAAATATAATTCCTACAAATCGTAGGAGTTGAAAAGAATTTTTGGTTAACATCAGAAACAAATATGATGGAAACTCAAGGGTTCAGAGGAGCGGGGCATCTGTATACATATACATTATCTTGTTTATTTATTAAAGTATAGTTGATTTACAATATTGTGTTAGTTTCAGGCGTACAGCAAAGTGATTCCGTTATATATTTTTTTTCAGTTGTTTTCCATTATAGGTTATTACAAGATATTGAATACAGTTCCCTGTGCTATACAGTAAATCCTTGTTGTTTATTTTTTATATAGTAGTGTGAATCTGTTAATCCCATATTCCTAATTTATCCCCCATCCCTTTCCCCTTTGGTAACCATAAGTTTGGTTTCTATGTCTGTGAGACTGTTTCTCTTTTGTAAGTAAATTCATTTGTATTATTTTTCAGATTACACATGTAAGTGATGTCATATAATATTTATCTTTCTCTGTCTGACGTACTTCACTCAGTATGATAAGCTCTAGGTTCATCCATGTTGCTGCAAATGCCAATATTTCATTCATTTTATGGCTGAATAATATTCCATTGTATGTAGGTACCACTTCTTTATCCATTCATCTGTTGATGGACACTTGGTTGCTTCCATGGCTTGGCTATTATAAATAGTGCTGCTATGAACATCGGGGTGCCTGTATCTTTTTGAATTAGAGTTTTCGTCTTTTCTGGATATATGCCCAGGAGTGGGATTGCTGGATCATATGGCAACTCTATTTTTAGTTTTTTGAGGAACCTCTATGCTGTTTTCCACAGTGGCTGCACTAGTTTACATTCATACCAACAGTGTAGGAGAATTCCCTTTTCTCCACACCTTCTCCAGCATTTATTATTTGTAGACTTTTAGCTGATGGCCATTCTGACCAGTGTGAGGTGATACCTCATTGTAGTTTTGATTAGCATTTCTCTAATAATTAGAGATGCTTGGCATCTTTTCATGTGCCTGTTGGCCACCTGTCATATACATTATCTTATATCATATCATATTGAAAGTATTTATTACAGGGATTTGACCTTGCTTAATGGGGGAGCTAGTTAAGCAGTCTCTGTAAGGCTGTTGTCTTCACATCTGAACGTGGAACTTGAAGTCCATGGCAGGCATATAGGAAGGAAAGATGGATATAATGTAGGAGAGAGCAAGAACCAGCCAGAACCCGCAGCTTGAGACGGAGCCCACAGGATGAACCTGCGTCAGCTCTTGTTGCAGCTGCCCCTGGTAGGGGGCGTGGCCTGTAGAAGCCGGGTCTTTCTTCACGGAGCAAACACCCACACCTGGCGCAGGATTCGGAGAAGTGAAGAGCCAGAGGAAGGTGAGGCCGTTTCAAGCAGCGTCCTGGGCCTCACGCCATTGAGGAGAGCCAGAAGGTAAGTGACCCGCAGTTGAGCTGCTCCTTCCCTCTGCCCTCCACATCGCCCACAAGAATCTCTCTTGGGGGGACTTCCCTGGTGGCCCAGTGGATAAGACTCCGCACTTCCACTTCAGGGGGCATGGGTTCATCCCTGGTCAGAGAACTAAGATTCCACAGGCCGCAGTGGCCAAAAAAAAAAAACAACAGACTTTCTCTTGGGGCCCACGCTAATCTACAGGAAAGGAAACCCAAGAAATTTAGTTCAGCTAGCCAGGTTAGCACATCACAAAATCACCACACAAAACAAAAAGAATATTACGGGTATAACACGGGAAAAAAGGACAAAGTACTATTGGCCAAAATAAAATGAACTCTTCCTGAAGCTAATTAAGGTGCCTCTGACTAACAGCACACAGCCGTTCTCCATGGGGGTCTCGCTGTCTCCCTGCACGTTGCCAGGTACGAAGCACAGATCACATAACCCTGTTTCAGGGAGTTTGCTGCCTGCCTGTATGTTGGCTTTTCTCTCTGCTATTAACTAATCTCCATGTTCGATTTATGCTTGTGCTCTGATACTGCTTGATCTTTCCTCTTCCCAGATAATTTCCTCCTCAAACTTACAACTCTCAAAACTTTTTCTGTGCCCTTTGTATTAGTTTCCTACTACAGCTGTAACATATCACCGCACAAATTTATCTTAGAGTTCTAGAGTTCAGAAGTCTGAAATGGGTCTCACTGGGCTAAAATCAGGGTTTGGGCAGAGCTGTGTACCCTCTGAGGGCAGTAGGGGAGAAGTCACTTCTTTTCCTTTTCCAGCTTCTAAAGATGGCCCACATTTCTTGGTTCATGGCCTCCTTCCATCTCCAAAGCCAGTGATGGCCAGTCAGGTCTTTTCATGCTGCATAAGTCTGACACCGACTCTTTTGCCTCCCTCGTCCGTATTCACAGATGCTTGTGATTACATTTAAATCTCCTTAATTTAAGGTCAGCTGATTAGTAATCTTAATTCATCTGCAATCTTTTTCCCCCCTTGCAGTGTAGCCTATCACATTCATGGGTTCTGGGGATTAGGACATGGACATCTTTGGGGGAGCCATTGTTCTGCCCCCCACACCTTTCCATTCTTGTCATGGCCTAGACTATCTGTAGACTAGAACTTAAGAGTAGTGTTTCAGGTCCTTTGCTTTCCACCTTGCCACAATCCTTACCTTGAGGCAGTGAGCACAAACTAGCTCTTTATAGGGACAAACACAAAAGGGGAGAAAGAAATACAAGGAAAAATATCAATTAATATTCAGAAATAATTTCCTACTACCCAAACAACATTCCATGTTTATGAAGATCAGCTGGGTGGCAATTCTTATCTCTCCATAAGACTTTATTGAGCAATAGTCCTGGCTCCCATGAGGTCTAATGGAATGGCTGGATTCCTGTTGCCCAAGTGATAAATTTCTTTATCGTTTCCACGTGCATTCTCCTTGGCACTTGCTTCTCCACCCAGGGAAAAATCCCACTTTTCTTTAAGACTCACCATTCAACTCTCTTCTCATTGCTGTCATTTACCAGCTTGGAACTGCCCACCCCCTTCACTGAAGGCTATAGCCCCTCATTCAGTTTTCCTTTCTACCACACTCCAGCAATCATCAAGGATGACATTCCGTAATCACTTTATTTTTAATCATCTCCTCCTTCATCCATCTCAGCTACTGTGGAGAGACATTTATTGCTCACTAAATATCCATGTGCTCTTTTAAATTTCCCAGCCCCACTGCAAATAGATGGGGCCATATGACTACTTCTGGACAAAGGATTGTGAGCTGAAGTGACATGTTTCGCTTCCAGACCAAAGCGTGTAAGAACTCAGTACAGTTTTTTCATCCCCTGCCGTAGAAACCTGGAAGCTATATGTTGAAATGGCAGCACTTCAAAATAAAACAGCATGAGTGATAAATAAAGCTTTGTTTTACTTGAGATTTTTATCTGAGATTGGAGTCAATCTTTTAATACAGAATAGCTTATATTATCCTGACTATTACAGCCACCATTCCCAGATTCAAACTCTGGAACTCATCACTGGAAAGTTCCACCTTTGAAACCACTTCTAGAAACTTCACATTCTAGTTTGTAGACTCTGATCTTTTTGGCTTGCTCACTTGGATCTACCACTACTTCACTTGCAACTTTCAGTACATTGACCATTTGTCTTTGTTATTGTTACTGTAACAAAATACCACAGACCAGGTAGCCTATAAACAACAAAAATTTATTTCCCACAGTTCTAGAGGCTAGAAGTCTGAGATTAGGGTGCCAGCGTAGTTGGGGGAGAGTCTTCTCCTGGGTTCATAGCTGGCACTTCCTCTCTCTGTGCTCACAAGGTGGAAGGGGCTAGGGAACCCTCTGGAGTCTCTTTTATAAGGGCACTAATTCCATCCATGAGGATCCCATCCTCATGACTTAAGCACCCCCCCCACACAAAAGCCCTACTTCCTAATACCATCATCCAGGGGTTAGAATTTCAACATATGAATTTTGGCAGAACACAAACATTCAGACCCTAGCACCATTCTACTATCTTCCTCTCATCATCTCCTTCCTATATTTAGTTTCCTCCCTTATCCAGTGTATATTCTATAAGCCATCATATTGGCCAATTTCCTGTCAATATTCTAATTTACCTTACTTCATTGTCTTTTTGTGGCACCTGTCAAAGCCTCAAGCTGACAAAGCCCAATCTGAATGAATCCAGCTACCTGTCTTCTCTGTGTTTGTACCTAGACTGAAGAACACTAGTAGAGAAAAGTCATATAAACTAGCAGATTTCTGAGCTGTCAACATTCCCTGGAAAGCCCAGTGTGTCTTTATAGTCAGTTCAATCTTAAACTTTCCTCAAGCCTCTGCCCTTCTGCCTACCATATTACAGGGAGCAGATGAACTCACCTTCTGCTTTACACAGAAAGTAACACACTATCAGAGAACTACTACAACCTTTCAAAAATCAACTTTACAAAACTATCTGCATCTGTCCCCATTCTGTCTTCCTTCCCTCTTGCTACAGTGCTGCCCCCTGTCAAAGACCAATTCTTTTACCTCTGCCCTCAATTCCTATCCCCTTCCAGCTTCTCAGGAACTTTATGTTGGCAGTTGTCCTTCCTCTCATAGTGACTTCAGTCTTCTCTTTGATGTCCTTCCTATCATCAAATATTCTCAATCCATTCCTTCTTTTTTTTAAAATTTATTTATTTTATTTATTTATTTTTGGCTGCATTGGGTCTTTGTTGCTGCGTGTGGGCTTTCTCTAGTTGTGGTGAATGGGGGCTACTCTTTATTGTGGTGCGCGGGCTTCTCACTGCGGTGGCTTCTCTTGCTGCGGAGCATCGGCTCTAGGCGTGCAGGCTTCAGTAGTTGTGGCACATGGGTTCAGTAGATGTGCCTTGTGGGCTCTAGAGTGCAGGTTCAGTAATTGTGGCGCATGGGCTTAGTTGCTCCTGGCATGTGGGACACAGCTCGAACCCGTGTCCCCTGCATTGGCAGGTGGATTCTTAGCCACTGCACCACCAGGGAAGCCCCTCCATTCCTCCTTTAGGAGAAAAAAGCTACCCTTGATATAACATTTCCTTCCAGCTGTTCTTTTCTTGGCTCTTCTTTACCTCTACCCAACCATTAGGTGATGGAATTCCTCAAGGTGGATTACAAACCCTCTTCTCTTTTCAGTCCACACTCTCTTGTTTTTGTTTATTTCTTTGTTTTATTGAAGTATATTTAATTTACAATATTAGTGTCAATATTAATTTACAATATTAAGTGTACAGCATAGTTATTCAGTATTTTTACAGATTATACTCCAGTAAAAGTTATTAAAAGATAATGGCTATAATTCCCTGTGCTATATAATATATCCTGTTGCTTATCTATTTTATACATAGTAGTTTGTATCTCTTAATCCCACACCCCTAACTTGCCCCTCCTCCCTTATCTCTCACCTCTGGTAACCATTAGATTTCTATATCTGTGAGTCTATTCCTGTTTTGCTATATTCATTCATTCATAGTTTTTGATTCTACAGATAAGTGATAACATACAGTATTCATCTTTGTCTGATTTATTTCACTAAGAATAATATTGTCTAGGTCCATCCACGTTGCTGCAAATTTCTTTTTATGGCTGAGTAACGTTTCATTTTATATATATATATATATATATATTTTTTTTATATATATATATATATATATATATATGTCACATCTTTTTTTATTCATTTGTCTGTTGATGGACACTTGGGTTGCTCCCATATCTTAACATTGTAAATAGTGCTGCTATGAACATTGGGGTGCCTGTATCTTTTCAAATTAGTGTGTTCAACTTTTTTGGATATATATCAAGGAGTGGAATTGCTGGATCATATGGAAGTCTATTTTTAGTTTTTTGCTTCTCCATACTGTTTTCCATAGTAGCTACACCAATTTACATTCCCACCAACAATGCACAGGAGTTCCCTTTTCTCAGACTTCCCTGGTGGTGCAGTGGTTAAGACTCTGTGCTTCCAGTGCAGGGGGCACGTGTTTAATCTCTGGTCAGGGAAGATCCCACATGCTGCATGGTGCAGCCAAAAAAAAAAAAAAAAATAGTTCCCTTTTCTCTACATCCTCGCCAACATTTGTTATTTGGACACTTTTTGGTGACAACCATTATGACAGGTGTGAAGTGATATCTCATTGTGGTTTTGATTTGCATTTCTCTAATAATTAACGACGGTTGAGCTTCTTTTTATGTGCCTGTTAACAGCCATCTGTAAGTCTTCTTTGGAAAAATGACTATTCAGGTCTTCTGCCCATTTTTTTTTTGACTGGTTGTTTTTTGATACTGAGTTATAGGAACTGTTTATATAGTTAGGATATTAACCCTTTTGGTCATATCATGTACAAATATTTTCTCCTATTCCATAGCTTGTCTTTTCCTTTTGTCAGTGGTTTCCTTTGCTATGAAAAAGCTTTTAAGTTTAATTAGGTACCATTTGTTTATTTATTTTTGCTTTTATTTCTTTTGCCTTAGGAGCAAGATCCAAATATTGCTACGATTTATGTTCTCTTCTGGGGGTTGTATTGTTTCTGGTCTTACACTTAGATTTTTAATCCATTTTGAGTTTATGTTTGTATTTGGTGTGAGGAAATGTTCTATCATTGTTTTACATGTAGCCGTCCAGTTTTCCCAGCACCACTTGTTGAAGAGGATGTCTTTTCTCCACTGTATATTCTTGCCTCCTGTCATAGATTAATTGATCATAGGTGTGTGGGTTTATTTCTGGGCTTTCTCTCCTATTCCATTGATCTATATGTCTGTTTCTGTGCCAGTACCATACTGTTTTGATGACAGTTAGTATTGTCTGAAATCTGGGAGGGTGATACCACTAGCTTTGTTCTTTTTTCTCAAAATTGCTTTGGGAATTCGGGGTCTTTTGTGGTTCCATGTGCATTTTAGGCTCACTCTACCCTCTCTCCTCAGGGAACTTCATCTACTCCACAAAATTCAGTTTTCTTTTCATTTCCAGCTCAGACTTATGCTCTGAGTCCCCAACCCAAATAGCCTACTTCTTACTTGATATCACCACTGGGCTGTCTGCTGCCTTAAACTCAACATCCCCCAAACTGAACTTGAGATATTTTCCGTCAAATTTGTTCCTTATCCTTGTACTTTCTATCTCATTAAATGCCATTAACAACCACTCAGACACTCAGGCCAAGCACCTGAGATTGATATTTGACTCATCTCTCTCCCTTCCCCAATTAAGTCCATAAGCAAGTATTACTAAATCAATACCTGAATATCTCTTAAGTCCATTCACTTTTATCTGTCCTCACTGTCCAGTTCAAGCCACTGTCATCACACACTGAACTATGAACACTTCCTCCCACATCTATTCTTTTTGGGCTCCAATCCATTCTCCACTATGCATTTTAAAAATGCAAACTTATTTTAAAATCTTTCAATAGCTGCCCTTTTGCTCTCAAGAAAAATCCAGATTCTTAACATAGTTTTCACAACTCTCATTCTTTATCTCATGCCCCTCTCCCCTCACTTTCTGCCTTTCAGTCCTGTAATCCTTAGAACATCGTAGGTACTCCATAAATATTTTTTGGATGAATGAATACTTTTTTAAAACAGTTTCTCAGATTTACCATATCATAACATGAGCTGATGCAAAATAATTCTTTACTCTTCTGGCCTAAACACAGAATAAAATATGGCTAAAACTTCTTTAAGTATGTGGCTCAGCTTGAAACCAAGAGAGTCCCCCAAATGTCCGAATTAAAGAGGAAACTTCAAGTCAGGGTGCTAAGCAGACTCTTAGGCCCAAACAGCTTATAGAATTGTTGGAACCAGATACAGGCCTTACATGCTGGAACTGGTTCCAACAACTAACTGCAGTGGAGGGAGGGTCCGTGCTCCAGGCCCTAGGAGGAAAGCTTGAACTGAGCTATTTAGATAAATCTGGGGGTCACAAAGGGTTGTGCTGACTTTGAAATGAAGACTAAGGGAACTCTTCCCATTAGCCCATATAAACAAGAACGTTTATAATATTCCAGGATCACAAATGAGAAAACCTCACCTGCAAGAAATCAGAACCCCAGGTCTGTGCCACACACAGATGGAGAGTCTAAATCGCATTCCCTGTGTGAAGGGACCTGAATCTGGGAAATCAGCCTGAAGAGAAATCTGATTCTTTTGCTCAAGTTGAGACAGAAGAATAGCACTCTGTAGACTACTTCCCCATAGAGAACTCTCTTCTAATGACATCATAGTCACAAATTAGAAATCATACCATAAAACAAACAACTATCCATGAGAGACAGCAGATGAAAGAAATAGCCAAAGCTTGAAAGAGTAGAACAACCTGAAAGAAATGTTTACAAAGTATGTTTTGTTTTGTTTTATTTTTTTGCAGTAAGTGGGCCTCTCACCGTTGTGGCCTCTCCCGTTGAGGAGCACAGGCTCCGGACGCACAGGCTCAGCGGCCATGGCTCATGGGCCCAGCCGCTCCGCGGCATGTGGGATCCTCCCGGACCGGGGCACAAACCCGTGTCCCCTGCATCGGCAGGCAGACTCTCAACCACTGCGCCACCAGGGAAGCCCACAAGGTATGTTTAAAATGTTCAAAGCAATGAAGGAAGGAGAATAAAACATAAGAGAACAACAAGAAAAAAGATGATAAGGATTTTTACAAATCTATTAGAATTTAGAAATCAAATGTAATGTTCTTTCCCATCCCAAGGCCTTAGTAAACGTTCTTCCCTCTGCCTGTGCACTCATACCTCACTTCTCCACCTTCAAACTCCTACTCATCTTTGCAATCTCAGCAACCCTTTGCTGACCTCTGGGAAGACATTGGTTTCCTCTGTAATAAACTCTCATGGCTCCTTCACCTCTCTTTTCAGCAACATTCATCCCAGTAATAATGTCTTGTTCAATGTTTATCATTCCTATATGACTACAAGCTCCATGATGATAGGCACAATTTCTGCCTTGTTTTCCACCTTACTCCTAGTACCTAGCACAATGTCTAGCGTATGGATTATTGACAGGGCAACTGGGCATCCTAGGGTCATTCCAGTTTACACCTGCTGCCTAAAGTAATGATTAGTAATTTCTTTCACTTCCTTTTACTGTTAGAGTAATAAGTTTTATGAATACCCTGATTGTGGGCTGATTGATTTATTGAACCAAAATGCCTAATTCATTGTCTCCCTCTGTTCTGGCCCTTAAAATCTCATTGAGACCTCTGGTTTCTTTGATCCTTCTTCTTTTCTTCTGATCTGCAAACTCCCCTGACCTCTTTTAGCTTTCTTTCTTGCCTAGCTACTTTAGACTGAGCTCTTTCATGAAAAGTACCCCATATTTCTTGATCCCTTTTTTTCCTGCCCTACATACCTTGCAAATCTCTAGGTCTCTTGTAAATCCACTTGGTTTCCTTGCTTTATGACTGATGTATTTTGTGGTTTTTCTCTAGCAGTAGAGTGAGTTGGTGCCACTGCAAATTCAGTCTCCATTCTCAGTGGACCCTCAAGGCTTCCTAGTAATGTTGCCATTGCTACTCCTGTCTCTAAAATCCTGGCAAACTGCAGGTGTATCTCTGCCCTAGCATTGTCACACTGTATCGGGGTTATGTGTTTGTGAATCTGATTATCCCAGTGAATAGAACTCCTTGGCGATGGGGAGTTACTCATCTCTTACTCTCTTACTCTTACTCATCTCTTCCTCTAGCATCTAGCAGATTTCCTGGCACAGAGAAAGTGCCAGAAATAAGTGCTTGAACATTGAATGAATGAGGACTGGAATGAATGACAAAGAACTAATGCAAGAGCATAAGTAGGAACAATGGAACTTAATTGCAGTATTCATATGGTATGACAAGATTAGCACCTAACTTATAAACTTTTTAAGCTGTAGCAAAAGAGGCAAGAGTATATTATGTTTCTTCATTTGCAGCAACACAGACGGACCTAGAGGTTCTCATACTATGTGAAGTAAGTCAGACAGAGAAAGACAAATATCATATGATATCGCTTATATGTGGAATCTAAAAAAATGATACAAATGAACTTATTTACAGAACAGAAATAGATCCACAGACATAGAAAACCTTATGGTTACCGAAGGGGAAAAGGGGAGAAAATTAGGAGTTTGGGATTAACATATATACACTACTATGTATAAAATAGATAAACAATAAGGACCTACTTGTATAACACAGGGAACTATAGCAATATCTTATAATAACCTATAATGGAATAGAATCTAAATATATATACATATATATATATCTGAATGACTTTGCCGTACACCTGAAAGTAACACAACATTGTAAATCAACTATATTTTAATAAAAACTTTTAAGAGTATATTATGTTTCTTATTTATAAGGTATGTAATAGGAAATATCATAAAAATTAAAACTATAGAAACATCATACTAGGATTGACTTGTATTTCTATGCTTACATCTAACTGGCCTTCTATGCCTCTATAGTATCTGGTCTGAGGAGCTAAATGGCACTGAGCTCTAAGGATATCTGAAAATTTTGTCACTGGAGGTTGCCAGTTTATATATTCCAAATATACTCTTACTTTTACAAAATGTACTCAGTTTTACTGAATTGCTGTCATTCCTACCCTAGGAAAAGCTCCTTCTTACATTTCCAACCATCTGTGCCATTATCTGGAAGTACTTATCGTAATCCTTATTCTGACTGTCCAATACCTGTTTGTCCTATCCTACTTCTGTCGACTTCTCTGTTCCTAACTGTTGTCTAGCTCTTGAACATTGATAGTTTAAACATTGTCTAGCCTCTCTCCTTATCACCTATTTTCTACATTCATGGATGATTCTGAATTTGGCAGCCATAAGGTCTTTAGCTCTTGGATCCAGACGAATCCTTAGCTGAGCAAATCCTAATCACAGTCCAAATAAAGTACCTTGTAGCAATCAACATCATCCTGAATATCCAAGAAGTGCAACCGGTTCAACAAAATGCTTTTAGGTGACTATACTCTTTATCTCTGTCTCAAAAAAAAAGTACTAATAGTTCACCAAAACATGTTATCTCATTAGGATTTAGGGTAAACAACTGTCTAGCAACTCAGGAGGTATGTTTTTTGCTGTGGTAATGTTAAGTGGTGACCATCACTGAGAAACAGCTTAAATTCACCCAACAGAGGAGATTCTATTCCTAGATCCTACTATTCTGCCAACAAGAAACATAAGCTGGAGAGAGGAGTTGAAATTAGAGACTGCTAAGTAATCTTTGGCAACGGTGTGGGCCACAGCTAGGTGTACTGAAGAGAAGGGCCATATTTATGTGGAATAAAGTTCTTTTTACTCAAATGTCTAGGCTATTGCATGTTTATTAGTCAATATCTAAAACATGAGAGGCAGCGTGATGTAGTGGGAAGAGCATTCAAACTGACTTGGGTTCTAATTGATTCTGCCTTAACTAATGTGGGACCTTTGACAAGTCACCAAATTCCTCTGAGACCATGTCTTCATCTGTAAAATGGGAAGAATAATATTTACTTCGCCGGGTTGTTAATATAGTAAATTAAAAAGATATTTAAAGTATCTGACTGAACATCTGGCATGAAACAGGCAATTATTTAAAACAAGTTTTCATTAAACTTGTTCTGTTATTGTTTTTTGTCTTATTATTTATCCACATGTACTTGGTCTCAGGACTTCAAGCTGGAGGAGGAAGTGAAGTGGGTTTTTATTTCAGTTTGAGAAATACGGAATTGGGCTGGTTTGCCAGTAGGAGTAGGCTATTTAGATGAGTCTATTTGATTTCAGGATGATGTCCAGCCTCATCCTTCACCAGCCTGAGTACTGCTTGTTCCAGAAGCACATTGCTGAAAGAGTAGAGTGATACAAAGTCAGGCATGGGTGTCTCAAAAAAGCAATGCCAGGACACAGTTTTGGAAACATGGTCTAAGAAGTCATCCAGTAACACTTATTAGTATTCTGTGCAAAGAAACTCAACTAGACAATGTGAGGTGATACAAAAGAACAGATCAAATTGAATTTTACAGCATCAAAAATATTTATGTCTGGACTTGACCTTAATGAGTATTAAATATTGTTAAAGATCAGAGTCCAATTCCCTCACTTTATGGATGAAGAAATGAGGGCCTGGAGAAGTTAAGTAACTTGCCCAAGTTAACTCTCTGCTGATATTCTAGTACATTTGCCACTAAACTCTTCCGGTGATACAGTTTCTGCTCCATGTCGAAATAGAGAAGTTGTCCAAATTTTACTACTCAAATAGATATATTAACCAATGTAATTAATTCCAGTTACATAAAGAAAGATAAATTTGTTATTATAAAAATATTTCCTATAGAAAGGTTTGGAAAGACCACATGCAATTCCCTATGATTTAGCTGGGAATTATTCTTGGTGCCTATATGGCAACCCCTCCCTGTAGAATGTGTACATCCCCTGAAGGAATGCTGAGGTCATTGAAATTACTGGATTTAGGGGGCACAAGTCAGGGAAGATCTCAGACAAGATGTTTCCCTTGGCAGCCTAGATATAAAACCCATAAGACATGTGTAGCAGTGGTCTGTTGGGATCAGAAAGAGAATGGAGGATTAAGATGTTTAGAGAGAATAGAAAGCAAGTGATGGAGCAGGTAGTAGATACTATATTGCCCATCCATGTTTGTTTGTTTTTCTTCTCAACTCCTTAGGATTCCCAGTACAATTCCACGAAGGCCTCATTTCAAGATAAAGGAGAAGAAAATAGTTTCTTCTAAAAAATGTTAAACATAAAATTCAGACTCTCAAACAAAAGTCAAAGAGGCCTGACAGGTTGGCTGGGACTCTGAAATTTGCCTCACTTTCTCAAATTCTTACTGGAAAAGGGCAAAGCCTAGCTATCTCTCTCAAAATTCTTATGTGGGATTTCTGATTTCTTTAGTTTCTGATTACTTCATAGGTGCTGGTTTATAATACTGTAGGAGATATGGAGGAATAATCTGTATTAATAAGATGTATTTTTATAATACCTTTGAATTAACTGTGAAATTATATTTCCTGTCTTTCAAATCTCATTGATTTGTATATATTATAGTGCCAGGGCTAAGGGAAAAAGGTAGGTGTGTTGTGAGATATAGGAAAAGCAGGCAGTCAATGTTAGAATCAGAGGTCAGCAAACAAGAGGTGAAGGCGTTTGTGGTATCGAGGCCATGCGGCAGGTGTGAATGTGTGTCCAGGTTTCCCCAGCCTGTGGGTATAACCTTCATTTGCTTTGCCAACATTACATTGTTACATTGCCTGCAGCAGCCAACCTGCCTTTAGCCTCTATACTATTTTCTCAGGTTTTTTTCTGACAGTATCCCAAAAACTGTCACAGGCTCCTTCCTCAATAGACCACCATACTACCACCTCTGCTGACGGTAGTCTCACGATATCCCTCTGCATGGGGTGGACAGTTGCATTTCCAGCCAATCCTCTGCTGGGATGTGGCTCCACCATATCCCATCCACTGGGCAGGGCACTCTTCTTCACCTGGCCACTCTGTCCTAAGAGGAGCAGACATTTCCCTCCACTCCCCAAGGCCCACATAATCACCAGGCTAGAGAGGAGGAAATAATCCCACTCATCTACAAACTAGGGTGCCCTCCTAAGTCCCTATTACCTATCCCAGGATCTTCCTCTTCCAGAGTTCTCGAAGTAGAACTGTCCATTTTCTTCTAATGAAACTGTAACTTCAAGATGTGGACTTGCCCTCTGAGCCCCAGGAAATTTGATAACAAAATGCAATAGCCCAGCATCAGAAAATTTGGTTCATTTAGCCCTCCCTGGTGCTACCGTGGATGCTACATATTGAGGGTATAATTGACCTAGGGCAGTGGCTTTCAAACTTTAGCAAGCATCAGGATTACCTGGGGTTTCTCTTAAAACAGAGATTGCTGGACCCCCAACTCCAGAGTTCCTGATCCAGTAGGTCTGGTGTAGGGCCCAAGAATTTGCATTTTCACAAGTTCTCATGTGATACTAATGCTGTTGACCCGGGAACCACATTTTGAAAACCACTGGCCTAGTGTATGGTGAGATCAATAGAAAATAACAGCAATACAGTGGCCCAACGTCAGAATGCCTGGGCCACTCAGTCATACCTCCTGCTCCCATAAATATCACATAATGAGACTGTATTTGGCCAAGAAATGTTAAGCCATTTTTCAGTAAGATGAAAATTACCTTTATCTTGAAAACTGACAATATTCAGACAAAATATCACATTGTAAGACAATAAATCACCTAGAAAACTGCCAACCCTCCCCATGGCATCACTGTATTCAAATTCTCCCAGAGAATAGAGAGCATTGTTTTCCAGATCCATACAAAACAGTGGTCTTCACATCCTGCTGTCCACTATTTATTTTCCCTTAGACATCAAGGAGTGAATTAAGTATTTTTTCTTTAAAGGCCCTTTGCTTCTTTTAGGCCTTTTGCTTCAGCCCGGACTCTGCTCAGATGTAAGTTGAAATCAAAGTTACAATAAAGAAAATTGATAACAATGATATCAAATAAGGTAAACAAATACAGTAGTGGATACTTTAGTAGAATAATAAGAAAAATTACAATTTATTTCCTTCTCTTATATAGGATGACTGTGTAACATAAATAGCATCAGTATTTATTGCCATGAATTTACCTGGTCTCAAAAATGATCTAGAAGTTGTAATGTGTGATGTTTAGGAAGATAAAGCTGGGGAATGAAATGCTTCTGACCATGTCTTACTGCTGTTAATGGATGCTGGGACTTTGTGCTGCTATGTTTACCATCTCTGAGAACGAACCTCAGCCTCTGTTACACACATAAGTTGGCCTGAGGAGAAGATTAAAAAGGATTAATCTCCAAAGTATACAAGTAGCTCATATAGCTCAATATCAAAAAAACAAACAACCCAATCCAAAAATGGGCAGAAGGCCTAAGTAGACATTTCTCCAAAGAAGATATACAGATTGACAACAAACACGTGAAAGGATGCTCAACATCACTAATCATTAGAGAAATGCAAATCAAAACTACAATGAGGTATCACCTCACACCAGTCAGAATGGCCATCATCAAAAAATCTACAAACAATAAATGCTGGAGAGGGTGTGGAGAAAAGGGAACCCTCTTGCACTGTTGGTGGGAATGTGAATTGATACAGCCACTATGGAGAACAGTATGGAGGTTCCTTAAAAAACTAAAAGTAGAATTGTCATATGACCCAGCAATCCCACTACTGGGCATATACCCTGAGAAAACCATAATTCAAAAAGAGTCATGTACCACAATGTTCATTGCAGCACTATTTACAATAGCCAGGGCATGGAAGCAACCTAAGTGTCCATCGACAGATGAATGGATAAAGAAGATGTGGCACATGTATACAATGGAATATTACTCAGCCATAAAAAGAAATGAAATTGAGTTATTTGTAGTGAGGTGGATGGACCTAGAGTCTGTCATACAGAGTGAAGTAAGTCAGAAAGAGAAAAACAAATACTGTGTGCTAACACATATGTATGGAATCTAAAAAAAAAAAAAAGTTTCTGAAGAATCTAGGGGCAGGACAGGAATAAAGACGCAGACATAGATAATGGACTTGAGGACACAGGGAGGAGGAAAGGTAAGCTGGGATGAAGTGAGAGAGTAGCATGGACATATATACACTACCAAATGTAAAATAGATAGCTAGTGGGAAGCAGCCGCATAGCACAAGGAGATCAGCTCGGTGCTTTGTGACCACCTAGAGGGGTGGGATAGGGAGGATGGGAGGGAGAGGCAAGAGGGAGGGCATATGAGGATATATGTATACGTATAGCTGATTGATTTTGTTATACAGCAGAAACTAACACAACATGGTAAAGCAATTATACTCCAATAAAGATGTTAAAAAAAAAAAAAGAATATGGGGCACACCAGTTGAAGCAGGGGGCTTCCACTGTGTCCCGGGGTCTAACTCGCAGAGCACTTAGAAGCTCAAAGACAGGATGCAAGATCAGAACAATTTCTTTATGACTCCTAATCTTTCTAAAGGTAATTGGTCAAGAACTGGAAAGCATTGATTCTGATTCTATGGTAAGGGCAGGTGATTTAGATCTCTAGGAGGACAGAGAAGCCCTCAGAGCCCAGGAAAAGGTCTGATCTGTGTGTGGACACAGCAAGGAGATTACAAATTGAGGGATGCATGGGAGCTGGCAGGTGACCCAGATACCTCGTCAAAATGCATACCTTGAAAACAAAACACAACCTGAGTTGGAATCTGTCTGTTACTTTGCGAAACGAAATCAGATTCCTTCTCATGGCTGTGTCCCATTCCTGGTAATCGGGTTACTGAGTAGGACATCATCTCAAATAGGAGACTGAGCCTCGGCATGCCCCTTGTCCATTAGCCATCACCTGGTAGTGCATTAATAAACACAAGCAGAGGTATGATATTACACTGTAAATGCATTTGGAGGATTTTTATTATCATTCTTTGTGAGTGTGCCAGCATCATCTCTTTCAACCCTAGGTAAACTAAGCTAGGTATTTAGAGAGATTAAGTCTTTCAGGACCAGACTAGGTCACCATTTAAGGCACTTCTGCCGGCAGTAATAAGCCTCCCTTGGTCTTTAACGTTTGTCCTTAAAATAAAAATAATGGGCCTCCCTGGTGGCGCAGTGGTTGGGAGTCTGCCTGCCGATGCAGGGGACGCGGGTTCGTGCCCCGGTCCGGGAAGATCCCACATGCCGCGGAGTGGCTGGGCCCATGAGCCGTGGCCGCTGAGCCTGCACGTCCGGAGCCTGTGCTCCGCAATGGGAGAGGCCACGACAGTGAGGCTCACGTAACGCAAAAAAAAAAAAAAAAAGAAAAAAGAAAGAATATATGGGTATGTATAAAAAACACCTCATGATCAAGAAATAGAGTTCATACTAGGAATGTGTATGTGTGTGTGTGTGTGTGTGTGTGTGTGTGTAAATGAGCACATATATATCTTTAAAATACATAGTGTAGTCTTTCTGTTTGTTTATAAATTTTACATAAATTGAACAAAATTCACTTCTGTTTATTTTTTCATTCAACATTATGTTTTTAGATTTCACGTTCCTATATTTAGAATAACATTTTTCCTTCTCACTTCTGCCTGAGTCATGATTCCAGTCATAAACATAGTACATCTCTCCAATTATTCAGGCCTTACTTGTAAATTTTAATAAAATCTTGTAACCTTATGTTTAACCTTTAGAGAATTTTAAAGAATAGATTTTCCTTATGTATTTATTGTTGATTTATGTAGAGACACTTATTAGTGTTTTTGTTACTGTTGTGATATCTTATTTTCTAATTGTTGGAAAGTGGAATGCCACAAATTTTGATATGCTAATTTGCTAGCCTACCTCTTATTTCTTTTTATTTATTTATTTTTGGCTTTGTCTTTTATTGGCCAGGACCTACAGTGTTCTGTATCAATAAGGAGGATCTTCATCTTGTTCCTGAATGTAAAGGGAATGCTTTTTAAGTTTTTCCATTAATGTGATTCTTGCTATAGGTTTTTGATAGATAACTTTATCAAAGTAAGGGAATTCCTTCCTATTTCTAGTTTTGTTAAGAGTTTTTTATCATACATAGCTTTTGGACTTCATCAAAATGTTTTTCTACATCGATTGAGTTGGACATATGCCTTCCCTTCTTTAGACTTTACCTTCCTGGTATGAAGCCTACTTGATCATAATGTTTTGTTGCTATTGTTGTTGTTGTTATTTATAGCACACTGGATTCTATTATTTAATATTTTGTTTAAACATTGCATCAATGTTTATATGTGAAATTGCCCATAATTTCCTTTTCTTCTCCTATCCTTAGATTTTTGTATAAAGAGTATACTAGTATTATAAAATTAATTGAAGAGCTTTTCCACTAATTGGAGATTATGGGTTTCTTGTGGATCTTACCTGTAAAACAGTCTAGACTTAGCCAATTTTTAAAGTTTTTTTAAAATAATTGATTATATTTTCTTAGAGCCTATTGGTCTATTCAAGTTTTCTTTTACTTGGGTAATTTTGAAATTTTATCTTTTTCCAATATTTGTTTTCATTTCATCAACTTTTCAAATTTACTAATTCATTTATGGTATTCCTTCATAATTTAAAAAATCTGTTATTCTTTTGTCTACTTTAACTTTTTTGTTCTGTATATTGCTGTTTACATCTTCCTCCCTTTTTCTCTTAATAAGCGTTTCAGTTCTAATATTTTGAAATTTTCCTCGTGATGTTCCCTTTAATTTGTTTATATCAGTTACTGAGAGAGGGACAACTCAATAGAATGGGCAAGAGTCTCACTAAAAGACACAACATAGTATACATTCATATATGTGTGTATATATATATATGCATGTACATGCATATATAGATAAGCATGCATGCATGTATACATATACAGGCATATATGTACGGAGATAATGTATATATACACACACTTTTCTATTCAAAAGAAGTTGTGTGTTTGCAGTCAATTTTATTTATAATTTATTTAATTTACCCATATATTTTATTGTTCACTTTTCATTCTCTGCTACGTCCCCGAGCCTCCATATGGTATCATTTTTCTTCTGCATTTAGAATGGGTCTTTTGGTGACTGGTTCTCTCAGCTTTATTTCTCTGAAAATGTCCTTATTTAATGTTTATTTTTGAGGACATTTTAGTTGGTTATGGGATTTCTTTCCCAGCCCTTCAAAGCTATCATTTCATTGTCCTCTGGCTTTTTTTAAATTTAATTTTATTTATTTTTTTATACAGCAGGTTCTTATTAGTTGTCCATTTTATACATATTAGTGTATACATGTCATTCCCAATCTCAATTCATCCCACCACCACCCGCCCACGGCTCTCCCCGCTTGGTGTCCATACATTTGTTCTCTACTTCTGTGTCTCAATTTCTGCCCTGCAAACCACTTCATCTGTACCATTTTTCTAGGTTCCACATATATGCGTTAATATACGATATTTGTTTTTCTCTTTCTGACTTACTTCACTCTGTATGACAGTCTCTGGATTCATCCACGTCTCTACAAATGACCCAATTTTGTTCCTTTTTATGGCTGAGTAATATTCCATTGTATATATGTACCACATCTTCTTTATCCATTCGTCTGTTGATGGGCATTCAGGTTGCTTCCATGACCTGGCTATTGTAAATAGTGCTTCAATGCACATTGGGGTGCGTGTGTCTTTTTGAATTATGGTTTTCTCTGGGTATATGCCCAGTAGTGGGATTGCTGGGTCATATGACAATTCTACTTTTAGTTTTTTAAGGAACCTCCATACTGTTCTCCATAGTGGCTGTATCAATTCACATTCCCACCAACAGTGCAAGAGGGTTCCCTTTTCTCCACACCTTCTCCAGCATTTGTTGTTTGTAGATTTCCTGATGATGCCCATTCTAACTGGTGTGAGGTCATACCTCATTGTAGTTTTGATTTGCATTTCTCTAATAATTAGTGATGATGAGCAGCTTTTCGTGTGCTTCTTGGCCATCTTTATGTCTTCTTTGGAGAAATGTCTATTTAGGTCTTCTGCTCGTTTTTCAATTGGGTTGTTTGTTTTTTTAATATTGAGCTGCGTGAGCTGTTTATATACTTTGGAGATGAATCCTTTGTCTGTTGATTCGTTTGAAAATATTTTCTCCCATTCTGAGGGTTGTCTTTTCATCTGTTTATGGTTTCCTTTGTTGTGCAAAAGCTTTTAAGTTTCATTAGTCCCATTTGTTTATTTTTGTTTTTATTTCCATTACTCTAGGAGGTGGATCAAAAAAGATCTTGCTGTGATTTATGTCAGAGTGTTCTTCCTATGTTTTCCTCTAAGAGTTTTATAGTGTCCTTACATTTAGGTCTCTAATCCATTTTGAGTTTATTTTTGTGTATGGTGTTAGGGAGTGTTCTAATTTCATTCTTTTACATGCAGCTGTCCAGTTTTCCCAGCACCACTTACTGAAGAGACTGTCCTTTCTCCATTGTGTATCCTTGCCTCCTTTGTCATAGATTAGTTGACCACAGGTGTGTGGGTTTATCTCTGGGCTTGCTATCCTGTTTCATTGATCTATGTTTCTGTTTTTGTGCCAGTACCGTATTGTCTTGATTAATGTAGCTTTGTAGTATAGTCTGAAGTCAAGGAGCCTGATTCCTCCTGCTCCGTTTTTTTCCCTCAAGACTGCTTTGACTATTCGGAGTCTTTTGTGTCTCCATACAAGTTTTAAGATTTTTTTTTCTAGTTCCGTAAAAAATGCCATTGGTAATTTAATAGGGATTGCATTGAATCTGTAGATGGCTTTGGGTAGTATAGTCATTTTCACAATATTGATTCTCCCCATCAAAGAACATGATATTTCTCTCCATCTCTTTGTATCATCTTTCATTTCTTTCATCAGTGTCTTATAGTTTTCTGCATACAGGTCTTTTTTCTCCCTAGGTAGGTTTATTCCTAGGTATTTTATTCTTTTTGTTGCAATGGTAAATGGGAGTGTTTCCTTAATATCTCTTTCAGATTTTTCATCATTGGTGTATAGGAATGCAAGAGATTTCTGTGCATTAATTTTGTATCCTGCAACTTTACCAAATTCATTGATTAGCTCTAGTAGTTTTCTGGTGGCATCTTTAGGATTCTCTATGTATAGTGTCACGTCATCTGCCAACAGTGACAGTTTTACTTCTTCTTTTCCAATTTGTATTCCTTTTATTTTTTTTTCTTCTCTGATTGCCGTGGCTAGGACTTCCAAAACTATGTTGAATAATAGTGGTGAGAGTGGACATCCTTGTCTTGTTCCTGATCTTAGAGGAAATGGTTTCAGTTTTTCACCATTGAGAATGATGTTTTCTGTGGGTTTGTTGTATATGGCCTTTATTATGTTGAGGTAGGTTCCCTCTATGCCCACTTTCTGGAGTGTTTTTATCATAAATGTGTGTTGAATTTTGTCAAAAGCTTTTTCTTCTTCTATTGAGATGATCATATGGTTTTTATTCTTCAATTTGTTAGTTTGGTATATCACATTGATATCCGTATATTGAAGAATCCTTGCATCCCTGGGATGAATCCCACTTGATCATGGTGTATGATCCTTTCAATGTATTGTTGGATTCTGTTTGCTAGTATTTTGTTGAGGATTTTTGCACCTATATTCATCAGTGATATTGATCAGTAATTGTCTTTTTTTTGTAGTATCTTTGTCTGGTTTTGGTATCAGGGTGATGATGGCCTCATAGAATGAGTTTGGGTATGTTCTGTCCTCTGCAATTTTTTGGAAGAGTTTGAGAAGGATGGGTGTTAGCTCTTCTCTAAATGTTTGATAGAATTCACCTGTGAAACCATCTGGTACTGGACTTTTGTTTGTTGGTAGATTTCTATTTTTATTTATTTATTTTTTGTGGTACGCGGGCCTCTCACTATTGTGGCCTTTCCTGTTGTGGAGCACAGGCTCCGGACACACAGGCTCTGCAGCCATGGCTCACGGGCCCAGCCACTCCGCAGCATGTGGGATCTTCCTGGACCGGGGCATGAACCCATGTCCCCTGCATTGGCAGGCAGACTCTCAACCACTGCGCCACCAGGGAAGCCCCTGTTTGTTGGTAGATTTTTAATCACAGTTTCAATTTCATTACTTGTGATTGGTCTGTGTATATTTTCTATTTCTTGCTGGTTCAGTCTTGGAAGCTTATACCTGTCTAAGGATTTGTCCATTTCTTGCAGTTTGTCCATTTTTTTTGGCATAGAGTTGCTTGTAGTAGTCTCTTAGGATGCTTTATATTTCTGCAGTGTCTGTTGTAACTTCTCCTTTTTCATTTCTAATTTTATTGATTTGAGTTCTCTCCTTTTTCTTGATGAGTTTGGCTAATGGTTTATCAATTTTGTTTATCTTCTCAGAGAACCAGCTTTTCGTTTTATTGAACTTTGCTATTGTTTTCTTTGTTTCTATTTCATTTATTTCTGCTCTGATCTTTATGATTTCTTTCCTTCTGCTAACTCTGGGTTTTGTTTGTTCTTCTTTCTCTAGTTCCTTTAAGTGTAAGGTTAGATTGTTTATTTGAGATTTTTCTTGTTTCTTTTTTTGCGGTATGCAGGTCTCTCACTGTTGTGGCCTCTCCCATTGCGGAGCAACAGGCTCTGGACGCGCAGGCTCAGCGGCCATGGCTCACGGGCCCAGCTGCTCCGCGACATGTGGGATCTTCCCGGACCGGGGCCTGAACCCACATCCCCTGCATCGGCAGCCGGACTCTCAACCACTGTGCCACCAGGGAAGCCCATTTCTTGAGGTAGGCTTGTATAGCTATAAACTTCCCTCTTAGAACTGCTTTTGCTGCATCCCATAGGTTTTGGATCGTCGTGTTTTCATTGTCATTTGTCTCTAGGTATTTTTTGATTTCCTCTTTGATTTCTTCAGTGACCTCTTGGTTATTTAGTAACGTATTGTTCAGCCTCCATATGTTTGTTTTCTTTACATTTTTTTCCCCTGTAATTGATTTCTAATCTCATAGCATTGTGGTCAGAAAAGATGCTTGATATAATTTCATTTTTCTTAAATTTACTGAGTCTTGATTTGTGACCCAGGATGTGATCTATCCTGGAGAATGTTCTGTGCGCGCTTGAGAAGAAAGTGTAATCTGCTGTTTTTGGATGGAATGTCCTATAAATATCAGTTAAATCTATCTGGTCTATTGTGTCATTTAAAGCTTATGTTTCCTCAGTAATTTTATGTTTGGATGATCTGTCCATTGCTGTAAGTGAGGTGTTAAAGTCTCCCACTATTATTGTGTTACTGTCAATTTCCTCTTTTATAGCTGTTAGCAGTTGCCTTATGTATTGAGGTGCTCCTATGTTGGGTGTATATATATTTATAATTGTTATATCTTCTTCTTGGCTTGATCCATTGATGATTATATAGTGTCCTTCCTCGTGTCTTGTAACATTCTTTATTTTAAAGTCTATTTTATCTGATATGAGTATTGCTACTCCAGCTTTCTTTTGATTTCCATTTGCATGGAATATCTTTTTCCATCCCCTCACTTTCAGTGTGGATGTGTCCCTAGGTCTGAAGTGGGTCTCTTGTAGACAGCATATATACGGGTCTTCTTTTTGTACCCATTCAGCCAGTTTGTATCTTTTGGTTGGAGCATTTAATCCATTCAGGTAATTATCAATATGTATGTTCCTATGACCCTTTTCTTAATTGTTTTGGGTTTGTTTTTGTAGGTCCTTTTCTTCTCTTGTGTTTCCCACTTAGAGAAGCTCCTTTAGTATTTGTTGTAGAGCTGGTTTGATGGTGCTGATGCCTCTTAGCTTTTGTTTGTCTGTAAAGCTATTGATTTCTCCATCGAATCTGAATGAGATCGTTACCGGGTAGAGTAATCTTGGTTGTAGGTTCTTCCATTTCATCACTTTAAATATGTCATGCCACTCCCTTTTGGCTTGTAGAGTTTCTGCTGAGAAATCAGCTGTTAACCTTATGGGAGTTCCCTTGTATGATATTTGTCGTTTTTCCCTTGCTGCTTTCAATAATTTTTCTTTGTCTTTAGTTTTTGCCAATTTGATTACTATGTGTCTCGGCATTTTTTCCTTGGGTTTATCCTGTATGGGACTCTCTGCACTTCCTGGACTTGGGTGGCTATTTCCTTTCCCATGTGAGAGAAGTTTTCAACTATAATCTCTTCAAATATTTTCACAGGTCCTTTCTCTCTCTCATCTCCTTCTGGGACCCCTATAATGCGAATGTTGTTGCATTTAATGTTGTCCCAGAGGTCTCTTAGGCTGTCTTCGTTTCTTTTCATTCTTTTTTCTTTATTCTGTTCCACAGCAGTGAATTCCACCGTTCCGTTTCCAGGTCACTTATTCATTCTTCTGCCTCAGTTATTCTGCTATTGATTCCTTCTAGTGTAGTTTTCATTTCAGTTATTGTATTGTTCATCTCTCTTTGCTTGTTCTCTAATTCTTCTAGGTCATTTTTAAACATTTCTTTGCCTCCATTCTTTTTCTGAGGTCCTGGATCATCTTCACTATCAGTATTCTGAATTCTTTTTCTGGAAGGTTGCCTATCTCCACTTCATTCGTTTTTCTGGGGTTTTACCTTGTTCCTTCATCTGGTATATAGCCCTCTGCCTTTTCATCTTGTCTATCTTTCTGTGAATGTGGTTTTTGTTCCACAGGCTGCAGGATTGTAGTTCTTCTTGCTTCTGATGTCTGCCCTCTCTTCTTGCTATGGTAGGCTTGAAGTCCTATTTCCTTGATTGCTATCAACCAGAACCACTCTTATCTCCTAGAGGCTGCCCACATTCCTTGTCATGCAGTCTTCTTCATCTTCAATTCAGAAACAACAAATCAAATCTTCCTTATGCTTTGTATCTCTGACTTCATCTTCTGTGACCAGCCAGAGCGGGGGGAAAATAATCTCGCTTTTTTTTTGGCGTGTGGCACATGGGATCTTAGTTCCCTGACCAGGGATCGAACCACACCCTCTGGAGTGGAAGCTCGGAATCTTAACCACTGGACTGCCAGGGAAGTCCCTCTTCTGGTTTTTTTTTTTTTTTCTTTCCTGTTGTGAAGACAGCTGTGAATTGTATTGCTGTGTGTGTGTGGGTAGTCTGTTCTTAAGATTTTTTTTTCTCTTTGCCCTTGTTTTAGCAGTTTTACAATTATATGCCTTATTGTGTTTCCTTTATGTTTATTCTGCTTTCACTTCATCATTCTTTTGAATCTGTGGCTTGTTCTTGTTTTTGAAAAATTATCAGCCATCATCTCTTCAAATGTTGTTTGTGTCCCATTTTCTCCCTCCTCTCTTTTTGGAACTCCAATTACATGTATAACAAACTATTCCACTGTAATTTCTGTCTTTCACACTGTTTTCTCTACTTTTCATTCTTTTTTTCTCTCCATCCTTCAGTTTGGATATTTTCTTGTGGTCTGTATTCTAGTTCATTAATTCTTTCTTAAGCTGTGCTTAAACTGCCTTGAAAACAATCCATTGCTTTGTTATTGTACTTCTCAGTTCTAGAATTTCTATTCAGCTCTTTTGTATAGTTTTTAGTTCCTTGTCAAAATTCTAAATCTTTTTTGTAGTTCCTTGAAAAGATTAAATGTTATCTTAAGTACCCATAGCTGATAATATCTGTATCCTCTATATCTCTTTCTATTTATCTATTATTTCTCTTACTATTTTAGCATGTTTTCTAGTATGCCTTGTTTTTTAGATTGAGTGCTGGAATTGACTATGAAAAATTGTAGAAAATTTTGAGGGCCAGAATGATGCTATTTTTCTTCTAAAGAGGATTTACCCTTGCAGGCAAGTGTCCAGAGGTACTAGTGATCTCAGATTATTTTAATTCAATCAGTTATTAAGGTGATTTGAAACTGGCTCTTCTATTTTAGTTCACTTACTCCTAGAGTGTAGCATTTGGGGATGCCACCTGAAGCTGGGGGTGTTACTAGCCCCATATTACCACTTAATTGCTTGAACTTGTCTTTATGCTGCTAACCCTATGAGTCTATGAAAAGTTCATTTCAGCTTTTAGCCTATTAGCTGATCCTTCAGAAATTAATAGATGTTCCAGATAGCAGGCTTCCTATTTGTATTTCCTTCTTTTCCTGGACCTTGGCCCTGTAATTCTTCACAGGCTCCCTGATACCGGCTTTTCTGTTTGTTCTCATTGATTGGAATTACCAGGTTCACCATTACAGGAAAAATACATAATTTTTAAACCTTGCAAGACATTATTACTGTTGTTGTATATCACTCATTGTTTATATAGGTTTACCTACATACTTATCATTTTCTTCATTCTTCATCCTTCTATAGATGCTTTAGAATTTTCTTTACTATGAGTATATTGATGATACATGCTTTCATTTTTGTCACAAAATGACTTTATTTTGTCTTTATTCTTGAAAAATATTGTTGCTGAATCTAGTTTGACTATTATTTTTCAGTGTAGCAGAGATACCATTTTACTTCCTTTTGGCTTCCATTGTTGCTGTACAAGTCAGCTATAAGTTTGCCTGTTGGTTATTTGGGTTTCTTGAATATATAGAATGGTGTCTTTCATAAATTCTGTAAAATTCTCAGTTATATTTTAAAATATTGGTCTCTCTCTTCTTTCCGTCTGAGACTCCAATTGATTATGTTAGACCTTCTATTCTATCCTTTAAATATGTTACCCTTTCTTTTATATATCCTATCTTTTTATCTCCCAGGGCTGCATTCTGTGTATTTTATTCTTCCTTATCTTATACCAGTTCTCTCTTCAGCTGTTTGTAATCTACTATTTAACCTATTCACTGAGTTCTTAATTTGGGACATTGTATTTTTCAGTGCTAGAGGTTTTGTTTTCTTCCTTTTGAATATGATCTATCTGGTTTTATAGGTTTTTCTTCCCTGCAGACTTTCTCCCCAAAATTTGTCTTTTATTTATTTAAGCATAGTTGTTTTATAGCCTTTGGCTGATAATTCTGGTATCTGAATGTTTACAAATCTGTTTCTTTTGTCTGTTGTTTTTCCCAGTTCTTGTTTGTTGTATTTTGTTTATTAACTTGGTTATCTTTGGCTGCCTTGTAGCCATTGTACTTAAAAAATATTACAGAAAATTCTGAGATCTAGAATAGTTATTTTTTCCAGAGAGGTTTTGAATTGGCTTCTGCCAGATACCTAGGAACATTAATTATATCACCATAACAGGGCCACATTGAATCAAGTCCCTTGGTCTACCTCAATGATGGAAATGTATACTGTAATACCATATATGTGCTGGTTTGTTTCTAGTTAACCCTTAGTCTCAGAGTAAGTCTTTGAGATCCCAGCTCATTGTGCGAAGTGTCTATTATTAGATTCCTCACCTTATCTGACACTGAGCTTCTTTTTTTTCTGGTCTTCTCATTCAAATGAAGTTGTCAACATGAAAGTTCAAATTTACTGGGATTGGCAAACACCTTCAGGCCAAAAGAGGACTCTGTATTGGTTTACCTCCTTATGTTCCTCTGTCCCCTTCAGGCTTTGCCTGCTAATTTCTTACAATCTTGTCAGCTCTTCATTAATTTTAAGAAGATTTTCAAAAATTATGTATCCAGTATATTTAGTTTTTTTCAACAGAAGGACTCATCCAGTAATATACTTTGCTATAACCAAAAAAGGAGGAGGAGGACAACCTTGTGAATATTGTAAATATTTTTCCATTCTAATTTTGCTGCATTCGAGTCAGAAAATATAGATAGTGTCAAGTCTTTGGAGGCAGAGTATATTAATATTTTGATATGTATCCTTTGAAGTTTAAATAACATAGTACTGCATTTCTTTAACCTAATGAGTTGAACCCGTTTGCAATGACTATCATTACAATTATTGCTGCCATCTTTTGCCTCATCTTTTTACTTCAATCATTGTTGAAGCCACCACCTGCATAAAGGTATAACCTGACAGCATGCTATCTCAGCTGTACTATGGATCTCCTGCTTTCTACTCTTGGCCTTCTCTACCACCACTGCCTGGGACACCTGCAAGAACCTCCCACCACTGTGACATGGGCAAACCAAGAATTTCAGATGAGTTAAAAACTGAGTATCCCTTGATCAATGAAGCAGATGAGCTGAAGAATAAATGTTCCTCTCTTCTACCCCTTGGGTATATAATTCTGAAGTGCATTCTACATGGCTCCTCAGAATACCCTAGTGGATTGAGCCCCATGCTGATCAACTCAGTAATGCACTCTTAAGTAGACTTGCCCTCCTTCTCAGTTTCACTCTTGTCAGTCCCTTATTCATGTTCCTTGGGATTCTTTTCCAAAGTAAACTGCCTGCATACAAGACCTTGATTCAGGCTCTCTTCTTTGAGGGAAGCTAGTAAAAGACACCATGCTTTCTTCCTGAGTTTTGTTTCTTTTTCTCCTTTCCTACCATTTATTGTATAATCAAATGTGCTTCTGCTGTTTTGCAAGTTACTCATTCTACTTTTATTCTTCTGGTGGTTACCCCTAACTTACTGAACCAAGGGCATTACCTAAAGTTTATCAATATCTCAATCTTTTCTCCAAACAAACCAATAACTGGTTCTTAACACACTTAACTGGTTCTTAACACACTTTGACATATATCTATTTGTATCATTTAGCGTTTAAATTCCAGATTCATACTGATCAAGTGGGTTTATTTGTAGTAATTGAGGATTTAAACAATAATAAAGTACTCAATGCTTTACTCATTCACACATATCTCACTGCCTGCTCCTGGACTCATCGCTCTTTTACCTGGACTATGGCCTATAATAGTTATTTAAAGAGGATATATGATAAATTTTCTGTAATATTTATTTATTCTTGAATTTATAGTTTAAAGAATGATTATTTCCTGAAGGTTGTTTGAGAAACTACTAGTGGAAGTGCTGACAATGGTTACAGACAGGTGGACTTTTCAAAGGAGTCAGCACAGCAAGGCTGACTCTTACATGGAGGTCTCAGGACCCAATACAAGCAATGGAAACAAAGAGAAAGATAATTATATATTGTTATTTAACCATTTGTCCTATGTTGAAACTAGAGGCTTAAAATACCCAAAGAATGATTTTTTTTGGCTGCATGATTATGCACTTTTAATGGAAGAAAGCTCTTAAGGAGGCTGCCTGCTGATGAGTGAGAACATTTTGATAGGCAATTTGTGAGTTTTGATGCTCTTGAAAAACAATATATCTGCACGGAATCTAGATTGGCCAGTGAACTGATTGATAAACTGAATGTGGCTTGCATCAGCTCTTGTCACAAGAGAGAAGTACTATGTGTTTAACCACTAAATGGTTAACTGCTTGTGATGGAATTTTTTTTTTTTTAGGTATAATTGCCATACAGTATTATATGTTTCAGGTGTACAACATAGTGATTCACAACTTTTAAAGGTTATATTCCATTTATATTTATTATAAAATATTGACTATGTTACCTGTGTTTTACAATATATCCTTGTAACGTATTTATTTTATACATAGTAGTTTGTTCTTAAAGGAGCTGTTGAGCTAAGACTGCAACCTAGTGGTGAGTTTGTTATTGAAAAAAAGTGGCTGGGCCATTGATGAATGCTGCATTTGAATTCAAAGTGGGAATGAACGCACAGACAAGTGTGCTGGTGCCCTCCTTGTGTAGACCGACCTTCAAATCATGTTAAGTGGGCTAGAAACGAAGAAAGGGTAACTTAATCGGATTCCTGAAGCTGTTCATCTGATGTAACATTTTCTACCTTGTCTGACACTTCTGATCACATCTCTTAGTTTCTCTTTAAAGATGCAATAACACAACATTATAAATCAAATATACTCCAATATAAAAAATAAATTTAAAAAAAAGAAAAAAATTTTTTTAATTTAAAAAAATCAAAAAAAAAAGGTGCAGTAAGACCTTGATGGGACCAGTGTATCTTATCTTCTCACACTAGTTGGACTAATTTCCCTTATTTGCTTGTTTAATCAGTTCTATTTTAGGGCAGACTTTTAGTTGCTTTTATTTTTGTGTTTGAAGCAATTCAAATCACACTATTCTGTAATCCAAATTAATTAAATTTTGCATGTAACATGATTCTAAATATCATTCTCATTATAATGTTCAGCTTTTTACAGTTGTGGGTTCTTGTTTGGTTTGGTTTGGTTTGGTTTGGTTTGTGTGATCTTAGTTGCCCAAGCAGTGATGGAACCCAGACCCACCTCAGTGGAAGTACAGAGCCCTAACCATTGGACCACCAGGGAATTCCCCCAGTTTTTTACAGTTTGATGTAGCTTTTATTTCTTAGAAATGCTTATTACTAGTTGTATCAATTACTATTTCATATTAGTTTGCATTAATATGGAAAAATTTATTGATACAATCATGCTGAGTCTTTATTCTTGCTGTGATCACTTTTCTTACACAAAGTATAGAATATCCAGGAAATATCTGTGTATGACAATTTGAATCTTTTAATTACTGTATATTCTAATCTTATTTTAAAAGTCTGCTTGAATCTTATCTCAATTCCTCATTTCTCATCAATCTTTTTAATCATATACTTAAAATTATTAATAGTTCAATCATTGTTTCTTGATTTTCATTGTCAGATCATCCTTGTTCCCTAGCACTCTAATTCTGTTAGATTATATTAACTGGGTTTTTTTGGACCACACCCGCAGCATATAGGATCTTAGTTCCCTGACCAGTGATCGAACCCATGCCCCCTGCAGTGGAAGCATGGAGTCTTAACCACTGGACCATCAGGGAAATCCCTTAACTTTCCTTTTATATAGCTTTATTTTACTTGCAAAACTTTACCTGTGATTTTTTTCTTTGTTTCTTTTTCTGGCAAAGCTTGGTATTTGAGTGTGAAGTCTGCTTATTCCATATGTGATAAAATCAGTCTTGTGCTTTCATAAGGGTTATCAAGAGATAATATCATTAGCTTTTAAATTCTTTCTTCACCTCAACTCTTCCACATTTAATTCAAATACTTTTTCAGAAAATGTCCTAATTCTTTCAAATTTATATGCTCCTGAGTTTGGAGTATATGACTGTATAGCATTGCCACAAGCAGATAGCTCATGATTATAAGACTTACTGAAGTGGGTTGACTGCATGAAGCCCATCTCAGTCAGTGAAATGATGTCCTCTACATAATTCTTAGGATTTTTTTGTCTCTGATGTCACCCTAATGAAATGGTTTTAGATTCTCTTGTGCTCTTTAAAACAGCTTTCTACAAAGGACAAATGAGGACCTGAGTTAAATGGGGTGAGCCAAGAAATTAGCCACTCTAATCAATGCAGAAATCAATGCCGGAATAATGAGTTATGTGTGGGAGCTTTCTCTTTTTCTACCACTCTTTGAGGATGTATGTTGCGAAATCTGTCACATATAGATCATGGTGACTGACATGGCACTCTAAAGGCAATTTCTACTAAAATAAAAGTTCATGGGACTTGCAACAACATGGATGGACCCAGAGGGTATTATGCTTAGTGAAATAAGTCAGACAGAGAAAGACCAATACTGTATGTTATCACTTAATATGGAACCTGAAAAATAAACTAGAGAATATAACAAAAAGAAACAGACTCACAGATATAAAGAACAAACTAGTGGTTCCCAGTGGGGAGAGGGAAGAGGGAAGGAGCAAGATAAGGGTAGGGGATTAAGAAGCACGAACTAAATAAGCTACAAGGATATATTGTACAGCCCAGGAAATATAGCCAATATTTTATAATAAATATAAATGGAGTATAATCTATAAAAATTTTGAATCAGTTATGTTGTACACATGAAACTAATATAGTATTGTAAATCAACTGTACCTCAATTAAAAAAATAAGTTCATGGGGCAAAATGCTTTTCTATAAATTAATTAGTGTAATACTGTTAGGGAAACAAAATAAATCTCCCTTCCGCAATACACTTAATTATATTTTGGAAGCAGGAAGCAAATTAATAAAACAACATGGCAGGTCTCAAAGCCATTGATTTTCAATGGATTACTGAAAGCTATGTAAAATATATGATATGAGATACTTTTGATGACCCTTAAAATCTTTTTTAAAACAATAATGTCTTCGATAATTCAGGTTTATTAAGTGCTCCAGAAGTAATGTATGAAAAATGAGGGTACATTGTATACTGGAAAGTATCATTCTATAGTTAAAATTTTATTAACAAAAAATCATGTTGTATAAATATGTATAAACTACTACAGTGATCTGAAAGCATCTTAATAGTGTCCTTTAAGAAAAGCTTATCCTTGAATAATGCCTTAGTTCTCATGTATGAGAGAAATCTATAAGGTTTATTTTTCAGCTCTCAAAGAGCTATTTTATCTGGCATTCTAACTATATCTAAAATAAATGTAAGGAGTATGTTCTATTTTATGTCCTTCTCTAACAACAACAACAACAAAATCTTCAGTTGGTGGTTAATGTTATTACCTTAGATCTTCAGGAAAAACTCCTGGATACAGAATTGTTTAAGGATACATTAGAATAAGTTACAGAATTAGGACTTTAGGTAAGGGAAGACAAAGCAAACATATTTTGACACACAGAATCACAGATTTGGGGAGGGTAAGAGTGGTAGGAAAAAGAGGGGGAAAGTAGGTAGTTTTTACTTAAATGATGGACATAATATATATAAATGACATCAAAAGAATTGGCATGCTCCCTTTTTTTTTTCACTTTATGGGTTTAAATAGATGATAGATGGCTAGAAAGAGAACATAGACACTCACCGTCCTCAAGTTTCTGATGTATTTGTGTATTTGGCCAAGGTCACACAGACTTAATGCAAGTCTTAATGGCCACATTTCCCGGCATTTCTTAGTGCAGCTTCCCAAAAGAGGGATTTACCACTGTTAACACTAGCTGCACAAGGTAAGTCCTTCCAGATCTGGGAAGCTTAATTTTGTCTTGTACTTTTCATACCAGGGGCACATATTACTATTTAGGAAGCCCTTAGGAAATATATGCCCCTATTGGAAAAAAAAAATTGACATCTGGTACTCTGGTTTTCTAGTCTAACTCAGTGGCAAGCTCATTCAGAGGAAAAAACAGAATGAATGCCCAAATATTCATGAGTGGTATCCTGACTCCAGTTTATTTGGGTCTTGGAAAGCCTGTTTTCCTACCACATACTCTTTCCTCCTTCAATACCATATCCCCAAGTCACTACCTAGAGCAATAAATCAATGGGGTGTAGAGAAGTGAATAATGAATTTATGGATGATAAATCTTGGACAAGCTCAATGCTTTTTTTTATTTTTATTTTTTTATTTTGCGGTACGCGGGCCTCTCACTGTTGTGGCCTCTCCTGTTGCGGAGCACAGGCTCCAGACACGCAGGCTTAGCGGCCATGGCTCACGGGCCCAGCCGCTCCACGGCATGTGGGATCCTCCCGGACCAGGGCACGAACGCATGTCCCCTGCATCGGCAGGCGGACTCTCAACCACTGCGCCACCAGGGAAGCCCGCTCAATGCTTTTTATACTACTACAAAATTAAAATATATGTGAAAAAAAGCATCATAAAATTTATTTGCCATTCATGATTGCAAGAAGGTGATTCAAAATGAAGTAAATTTTTTCCCAGTAAATTCTCTCAGGTACATTTTTCTCCCTCCTTACCTATTAGCATAATGTTTGGGATAACAGTGGATAGAATAAGTCAAAACTGAGTTCCAGTCTCAGCTTGCATTTCTCTTTGTTCTTGTCACTCATTGTGAGCTACACAGACCAGTCAAATCAGTAACACGTGGGGACTTGTTGAAAATGTAGCATCTCAGTCTTCATCCTGTATCTACGGAATTAGAATCTACATTTTAAAGACCCCCAGGTGATTCACATTAAATTTTGAAAAACGCTGCTTTGTGTAACTTTTTGTAACTGAATATCTCTCCTCCTTGGTTTCTCTTTGGTCAAATTATGAGGCAGATCTAGATAATGTGTAGGAATTTTTGAACTAGAAGGAACCTATAGTAAGGATTAGTGGTTTAGAGCATATGGACTATGGAACCATTGTGTCTGGGTTTGATTCCCAACTTTGCCACTTACTAAGTGGGCAGACTATATAGCCTCTCTGTGCCCCAATTTCCTCATTCAAAAATAGGAATTATAATAATTTCTACTTCATAAAGTTGATATGAATAATTGAATTTATTATATGTATTTAGATTAGTGCTTGATACAGAATAAGCACTATGTAAGTATCAACTCTTATTATGAGTTAAGATTCTTGACTGATAACATTCTAGAATGTATGGAGATGCCAACTGACTGACTTGAAAGTTGCTAGTGAGTATATGTAGAATCTAAAATATGAGACAAATGAATTTATGTATGAAACAGAAACAGAATCACAGGCATAGAGAACAGACATGTGGTTGCCAAGGTCAGGGGTGGGAGTTTGGGGTTAGCAGATGTAAACTATTATATATAGGATGGATAAACAACAAGGTCCTACTGTATAGCACAGGGAACTATATTCAATGTCCTGTGATAAACCATAATGGAAGAGAATATGAAAAAGAATATAAATATATATGTATAATTGAATCATTTTGCTGTACACCAGAAACTAACACAACATTGTAAATCAACTATGCTTCAATTTAAAAAAAAATTTTTTTTAAAGGAAGTTACTAGTGAGGGCATTCTATCAGTATGAATGTGGAGAATTGAGGAAAGCTTTATGGAAGAAATGGGAATTTAGAATAGTTTCATGGGATAACTAAATTGGGGAATGATTAGAGAGAAAAGCATTAAGAGTATTCCAGGTAAAATAGACTTACAGGCAGTGGTAAACGTTTGGAGAGGGACAGAGGAAAGCAGGGATCATGTCTCCTAAGTTTCAGGAACTTTGAGGAAGGCATGGGGTGACTAGAGCAGAGGCTTGTTGGACAGTTGAAGGGCTGAGATTGGTTCCTCTCAATTATAGACTAAAAAATGTTAGCTTTAACTGTGAGGAATACAGAATATATATACATATTTGTGGAGAAAATGGAATAAAGTGATAAAGGAAATCATTAATAGACAGGATGGCTCAGTAGAAGAGAGAGCAAAAGGAATAAGAAGCAAGATTTGGTCATTAGACATGAAGAATACATGGGGAGGAGGGAATTATAGCGCCAAGATTTTAAGTCTGAAGGACCAGAAATGTGATGGTGCTTTTAGCGAAAATGAGAATATTAGAAGCACAACTGCTTTGAGGAAAAGATATGTTTGTTTTAGAAGTGTTGAGTGCAGGTGATGGGAATACATCCAATAAATGATTTGGCAGCGGCTGTAGAAAGAGCACCATTCAGAACAAGGCCAATCATACTCTCACCTTTTATTGTTGTGTTACTGAGCACTTCACTAGCATCAATACAAAACAAAGGTAAAACCTTAAAATTCTAGAACGATCACATCTTTGTTTTCTTTACATATTTCAAATTCTCTGTCTACTAAATATTTTTAAAGTGAGTTTAAATTGAGTGGCGGTATTCGTTTTTTTATGAGTCAACAAAAGAACTTGAAAGAAAATGAGTCTCAGATCCATTATTCCATCTTTCTGCTTCCTGGACAGCATTTGCACTCAGACTCAAAGAATTTGAGAACA
This sequence comes from Delphinus delphis, assembly GCF_949987515.2. Taxonomy (NCBI): domain Eukaryota; kingdom Metazoa; phylum Chordata; class Mammalia; order Artiodactyla; family Delphinidae; genus Delphinus; species Delphinus delphis. Next base: position 44,158,032 of record NC_082689.1, on the reverse strand, counting down.
AAGGAAATATTTGGCTTTCAGGCTTTTCTAAATCCCCCTAGACCTAGAAGGCAAAAATAATGTTTTTGTCCAGGAAAGAGCCCAGCACAATTCAGTGTCCAGGAGACTATTAGCCATCATCAATAATGTTTACCAGAGTCTCTTGCCTTTAATGAAACAGGAGCAGAAAAATTGATTGGGAGGCAGTGTGTGTGTTATCATAATACTTATCCTTGGGTAAAAAGTGCATTTGTGAGCAAATCTAGTGTTGCCTAGCAACTGTCTCTAGGCAAAGGGTGGTTGGGAGCCAGCTGCTGCCGCCTTTCAGGAGCCTTCGCCTATTTCTACACACCTCATAGGACATCTGTTGTGGATTGTTTGGATTTCAGTTTTAAGGTAGAATTTTTCTTAACAACTTCTAATATTAGATATTTTGCTTTTTAGTGATCGACACAATAAACCTAATATTATTACTTTTTATCCATCTCTGAATATAACATAAATATATAGATTTTTTTTAACTACAATGGAGTATTTATGAAGTCAGGAGCTTTGGTGATTTTTAAAAACATTCCTTTCTGTGCCTTTTAGACCTGACACATTCTCGAGTGGTCTAGGACTATACCCACATTTACACCCACTTCTAAGAGCGTAGGATGTGGTGTTAAACATGACCCAGAAACTCTCAAATTTGAACTTTTCTCCTGAAAAACCTATCCCTGGCCTTCTTGTATAGTCACCGTTTCTGCTTCCACTGCTGATGGAGATTTATTTTCTTGCCCCTGGTCCTTGCAGCAGGATACAGCTCAGCTAATAGCAGTGAAGCAGGAGTTTCCAGAGGAACCAGGGGTTGTGCCAGAACTTGATGAGGGGCAGACAGGCCATATTAGTGGAGAAGTCTCTCCAGCGAGAAGGAATGTAGTCAGTACTGTAGCCTCACACTGGCTGAGTACTTCCGGATACTCCTGATAGTTCAGCCCCTCTTACTGTCCAAGCTGCTTATTTCCAGAGTCCCCAGATACTTCCCAACGTATTCACATCATTCAGTCAACCATCCATCCATTCTTTGATCCCCGTGGCTGCTTGGAAGTCTCACCCTCTCTCCCTGCTCATTTTCTTACTGCCGTCCAGTCTCTTAAGTCAATTCCACAGGATCCTCTGAAAGCCCTATTCCTTTGCAAACCCACTTCCCTCAGCCTATTTACAGAATATTCCATCGCATCTTTATTTTGGACCTTATTCATTTCCAACCCTCTCAAACAGAGCCTGCTCTTTGTCCATACCATAATCTCATAAACCAGAGCCAGGAGACAGGTTGTCATCCACTTTAGCCACCTAGGCCACTTCCAGACCTTTCTTATTTTCATGAGAAGCCCTTCTTCATTTGGGAGACAACATGCATTTAGAATCATGAGATTTGGATTTGGACCCATATTTTGAGATGTTGGATAGATCATCCAACATTTCTGAGCCTCAATTTCCACATCTGAAAAAGAGGGATAATTCTTACAAGGCTATGGAAATTAAACTTATTCTTTTCACAAATCTTTGCTGATTACCATGTGCCAGGCACTTTTCTAAGTACTGAACAAAACAGTTCTTTCTCGTGGAGCTTGTGGTTTCATGAGGCAAGAAAGTCGAATATATACACATAATTACAAAATCGAATATGAAAGAAAATATAGGGTGTTGTAACAAAGGTTTTTAGAGGTATAATTTAGATGGTGGAGAGGTGGTCAGGAGGCAAGGCCTTAGGAGGTGACATTTAAAGTGAGAACAGCAGGATAGGTAGGTTTTAGGCAATGGAGCGAAGGATGGAGAGGGCATTGCAGACAGAGGGGATTGCAGAGGGCTTTGTGAGAGGCAGAGTGTGGTTAGAGATGTAGGCTGGGGACCGAATTTTGGGACCTGAATGTGAAGTCCAGATGAAGGAGCTTTCATTTTAAATGCAATGAGAAGCAATGACTTTAAGCAAGGGTGTAACACTACTTATGCATTTAAAAGATCTCTCTGAGGACAGCATTTGGAACACAGTACTTACTCAGTAATTGAAGTCACATTCACGTAGGCCTTGTTCTGCAATATTTATTGAGTGTAGTCCCCCTGGGTCACAGTTTTTCTCTCTACCCGAGACTCCTGCTATCTCCTGTTAATTATCTCAGCTTCCGCAACTCCTTCAGAGCTCCTGACATCCACAACTCCAGGGGCCACCCCACGTGAGACATCCCATATGCCAATAAACTCCTCGGCCTGCAATTTCTTTCTAATTCCTACCACACCTACACATGTCCAGGCCTCCAGGGTGGTAGAATATGAGGATGGAAAGATGGGCACGAGCCAGGTTGTGAAAGGTTGCTTTGATGCTAATGAACTTGAAATTTAATCCTGTAAGAATAGGAAAGCAACACGGATGGTGGCACTTACTGGTGCCTGTGCTTGAAACGCCCCCACTTCCCGGGATCCCCTTCAAGCTCCTAGTCATCCTTTAGAGTCTGGCTTGTCTCCCGTCTCTGCTAGGAAGACTGCCTTAGCAAAGAAGGTAGTTAAGCATGTTACATGTTGTGTAGAGCTCTTGGTGCTCTTATGCTGTATAATCACATGCTTATTTTTGGTCTCCCCTATAAGTCTGAACTCCTTGAGAGCAAGAACTTGTATTCTTATTGTATCCTCAGTACCTGACATAAAGGATTTCATTAAAATTTGATTTTGTCAAGTTTTTTAAGTTCTCACCTTCCACTAAAAAGTAAAATACCCTAATAAAAGTTTGGCAAATTGGAAGTAAAGATTGGTAATTTCCTCATGTAATCATCTAAAACTGTGTTACTTTGCTAAAGTTTACCCAGATATCTTTGCTCTAAAAGTTGGCACCAGATTCGTTTTTTTTAATAAATGTATTTATTTTTGGCTGCATTGGGTCTTCATTGCGGTGCGCGGGCTTCTCATTGCAGTGGCTTCTCGTTGCTGAGCATGGGCTCTAGGCACGTGGGCTTCAGTAGTTGTGGCACATGGGCTCAGTAGTTGTGGCTTGTGGGCTCTAGAGCGCAGGCTCAGTAGTTGTGGCACATGGGCTTAGTTGCTCCACAGCATGTGGGATCTTCCTGGACCAGGGCTCGAACCCATGTCCCCTGCGTTGGCAGGCAGATTCCTAACCACTGCACCACCAGGGAAGTCCAGCAGCACATTTTAAGAAAACTTTATATTTTTATCAGTTTTAATTTTTTGATTCAAATATCAAAATATATAAAAAGAATTTATAGGGCTTCCCTCCCTCTAGAGCCCGCGAGCCACAACTACTGAGCCCACATGCCACAACTACTGAAGCCCGTGCGTCTAGAGCCCTGGCTCCACCACAAGAGAAGCCACCGCAGTGAAAAGCCCGCACACCGCAAGGAAGAGTAGCCCTCGCTCGCCGCAACTAGAGGAAGCCCGCGTGCAGCAACAAAGACCCAAACACAGCCAAAAATAAATAAATAAAATAAATTAAAAAAAAAAAAAAAAGAATTTATAGAAGTCTCATTCCTGCCTGTGCCTTTTCACCCTTTTTCCTCTAGCTACTATAGATTACCATTTTTATTAGTTTATTTTTTGTCCTTTCAGTATTTCTTTATGCAAAAACAAGCAAATATGAATGTATTCTTATAGAAAAGATAGCCTAAAATATACACTCTTTTATTCGTTGCTTTTTTTAACATCAAAATTTATTCTAGAGATGTCTCCAAGTCAGTAGTTGATAGAGCTCTTCCTTAATCTTTCTTGTGGATGCACAGTTTTTTATATACCATGATTTATTCAGCCAGTCCCCTACTGCTGGATGCTCTGTTCTAGTCTTTTGCTTTTACAAACAATTCTGCAAAGGATAACCTAGCACAACTGTCATTTCAAATTAGCACAGATATATAGATAGGCACGCACATGTACATACATGTATATGTATGTTATATATGATATCTATATCTGCCTGTATATATATATATATATATATATATATACACACACACACACACACACATATATATACACATACATGCACATATGTATGAGATTCCTGGAAATTAGATCATTACATCAAGAGTAAATTCATCTGAAATTTTGGTAGATAATTCCAGAAATTCCTTCCTGATGGTTATTCCATTTTCTACACCTTCCAGCAATGTTTGAAAGTGTCCATTTCCCCATAGCCTCTCCAACAGTGTGTTATAAGACTTTTGGATTTTGCCAATCTGATAGTTGAGGAATTATAGCTCAGGGTAATATTAATTTGCATTTTTACTAGTGAAGTTAGCACCATCTCATATGTTTAGTGGCTATGCTATTGGTTTTATTTCTGTGACCTTTCCGTTCATATCTTTTGCTTACTTTTCTAAAAAGTTGGTCTTTTTCTTCTCTATTCCTAAAAGTTTTTAATGTCTGTTGAGAATGTAAGCATTCAGTATATGCTATGAGTTGCAAATGTCTTTCCTATTTTGTTATATTTGTTTTAACTCTGCTAATGGTGTATTTCTGACATGCATAAGTGTTTATTTGTGTTTACTTTTAACTGTTAGCCTTTCCAAAATTTGAGTCATAGTTAAATGGTTATGATAAAATACTTTCCCAAGGTTATAATAAAAACCACCTATGTTGTTTTCTAATACTTCTATAATTTCTTTTTTTTTTTACATTTAAAGTTTGATCCATTTGGACCTATTTGTTTAACTTGATACATTGCATCAGTATGGAATCTGCTTTATTTTTTTCCAAATTGCTACCCAGTTTTCCCAACACTATTTATCAAAACGTCTATCTTAAAAAAAAAAAGTCTATCTTTACTGTTTGATTTGATGTGCAGTCTTCATTGTGCACTAAATTCCCATAGGTATTCAAGTCTATCTCTGGACTTTCTATTCTGTTTGATTAGTCTTTTCATGAGCCAATCCTATACTTTTAATTATTGATGCATTATAGTATGTTTACATATGTGGTAGGGGTAGTACCCTTATTGCTGTTTATCAGAATTTTCCAGGCTGTTCTTCTTTGTTCACTTTTTTTTTTTCCGTTGCACTTTAAAATTGGTTTATCTAGCTCCAGAAAATAATCTGTATTCTTATTATGTTTGTTCCTTGATAATTTATAAAAATGACACACTGCTTTATGATATTAAGTCTTCCCATTAAAGAACACAATACATCTTTACATTAATCCAAGTTAACTTAGAATTTTTTTATTGCAATATAATTGAAATGTAACATTTAGTTATTAGTTTCAGGTGTACAACATAATGATTCAATATATGTATGTATTGTGAAATGAGGTCACAATAAATCTAGTTAACATCCATCACCACAGAGTTACACTTTTTTTTTTCTAGTGATAAGAACTTTTAAGATCTACTTTCTTACTTTCAAATATACAATACAGTATTAATTATAGTCACCATGCTGTACATCACATTCCCAGGACTTATTTATTTTATAACTGGAAGTTTGTACTTTTTGACCCCCTTCACCCATTTTGCCCACCTCACCCCCTACCTCTGGCAACCACCAATCTGTTCTCTGTATCTATGAGTTCAGGGTTTTTTGGTTTTGGTTTTGGTTTTGGTTCCACATATAAGTAAGGTCATACAATATTTGTCTTTCTCCAAGTTATTTCACTCAGCATAATGCTCTCAAGGTCCAAATGGCAGGATTTCCTTATTTTTATGGCTGAATTATTATAAGTAAAAATAAAAATAAAAATATTTATTCAGCATCTGCTTTGTCCATTCATCCATCAATGGACACTTAGGTTTCTTCCATATCTTGGCTCTTGTGAATAATGCTGCAATAAGCATGGGGCTATCTTTTCAAGTTAGTGTTTTTGTTTCCTTCAGAAAAATACCCAGAAGTGGAATTGCTGGATCATATAGTAGTTCTATTTTTAAGTTGTTTTCTTTTTAATTTTTATTTTATTTATTTATATTATAAATATATTATATTTATATTATATATATATATTATATTATATTTATATTGGAGTATAGTTGATTTACAGTGTTGTGTTAGTTTCAGGTGTACAGCAAAGTGATTCAGTTATACATATATCTATTCTTTTTCAGATTCTTTTTCCATTTAGGTTATAACAGACTATTGAGTAGAGTTCCCTGTGCTATACAGTAGGTCCTTGTTGATTATTTTATATATAGTAGCATGTATATGTTAATCTCAAACTCCTAATTTATCCCTCCCCCTCTGCCTTTCCCCTTTGGTAATGATAAATTTGTTTTCGAAGACTGTGAGTCTCTGTTTTGTAAATAAGTTCATTTGTAGCATTTTTTTAGAGTCCACATGTAAGTGATATCATATATTTGTCTTTCTCTGTCTGACCTACTTCACGTAGTATGATAATCTCTAGGTCCATCCATGTTGCTGCAAATGACATTTCATTCTTTTTATGGCTGAGTAATATTCCATTGTATGTATGTACCACATCTTTATCTACTCCTCTGTCAATGGACATTTAGCTTGTTTCCGTGTCCTGGCTATTATAAATAGTGCTGCAATGAACGTTGGGGTGCATGTTAAATTTTTGAATTATGGTTTTCTCCAGATATATGTCCAGGAGTGGGATTGCTGAACCATATGGTAGTTCTATTTTTAAGTTTTTGATGAACCTCCATACTGTTTTCCATAGCGACTGTACCAGGTTACATTCCCACCAACAGTGCGCAAGGGTTCTTTTTTCTCCATATCCTCCCAAGTTAACTTGTATGTTCTTTGTATTAGAAAGATTCTCCTTTAGGTTCTGGGGGTCTACTTATCCCATTATTTCTGTCATTGTTATTTTAATTGATTGATTAACTTCTGTATATTAACCATTTTATATCTTACTACCTTGATGAATTCTCTTTAGTAGTCATTTTCATTTGCTATCTCTGGACTTTTCAGGTGTACAATCATACCATCTGCAAATATGGAGATAATTTAAATTTTTTTCCAATTTTTGTACCTTTAATTTTCTATGGTTTTGGAAGTATTAGGCAATTAATTAGTGTGAAGTAGTAGTGATCATTGTGGGCATCTTTGTCTAGTTCCTGACTTTAGGAGGAATATCTTCAGTGTTTCTCCATTAGGAAGTATGTTAGCCTTAGGGCTGAGATATAATATGTAGAATCATATAAATGAAGTTTCCATCCACTCTTATTTTGAGTGTGTTTTTTTTTTTTAAAATCAAGGGTGGATTTGGTTTTTGTCAACTTCCTTTTCTATGACTATATATATAAACGTAATTTTTTCTATGGATTTATTAATATGCTAAAATACATGACTAAATTTTGTACTATTGAACTATTCTGACATTCTTGTACAGGAGGTAGGGAGGAACCTAATTTGATTATGACAGATTATTCTCTTGAAGTGCTGTTTATTAATATTTTGTCTTTTTGAAATGATATTCATAAGTATAATTCATCATCTTTTTGCAGTCTATCAGGTTTTAGTATCAATGTTGTAATTTATAAAATAATTGGGAAGTTTTCATTTTTCTGAGATCTGGGACAGTTTAAATAGCATTAGAATTACTTACTCTCTAAAGATTCCTCTGTTAGACTAGATAATGGCACTTTTTAGGGGGTGGAGTAGGTATTTGCAATACATATAACAACAATTAAACTAGTTTGCAACCACTTCTTTAAGATTTCCCTCAGTTCCAATATACAACTTTAGTATTATCTTATAATGTTTAACCTTGATACTCTTTACTATGCTCAGGCTACTACAACCTAATTTATCAATTTCAGTGGAAATCAAGCTCAGTAGAATTCCTAAATCTGCTGGGGTAAGTTTTGGTAGATTACTTTTTCCTGGAAAATTATCCATTTATTTATTTTTCATAGAGTTGTGCAAAGTAGCTTTATAATCCCTTTTGTTTTTGTGATTATTTCCATCTTTTCGTATCTTTTTTTGTGACTATTTGATATATTTTGTATTGGAAAGTAAATTAAAGTGGCCTATTTGTAGTGCATTTCTGTTTCTCCTTGTATAGTCTATAGGTTTTTACTTCATGAAAGTTACTGCTAAGTTATTTGGTACATAGGTATTCATATCTTATATTCCTTGTGAATTCTTACCCTTAGCATTAAAAAAAATAAGTCTTTTAAAATTGCTTTTTGATTTCAGTTCTGTACTCACTGATATCAAAATCACTGCCCATGCTTTCTTTTTGTTTGTTCATCCTTTTAGTTTTATCTTTACTGAATTGCATTGCCTCTGGAGTGCATCTTGCTTACAGTACAGGGCTCGGTTTTGCTTTACAATAGAAGTATGACCTGTATCATGCACACAAAACCCAAAAGTCACATTTTCGTATGTTCCACTGGCCAAAGCAAATTTCATGGAGAAGAGATATATGCCTGTAGGCAGATCTGCCCCATGAAGAAACTGTGCAGTAGAGAGATGCTTTTCCAAGCCTTACTTAAGAATCCATGTGTCGACTGCAAAAAAAAAAAGCATAATGTGAGAGCTATGAGTTCAGTTTTATTTGAGGCTTACTGAGGACTATAGCCCAGGAGATAGCCTCTCAGATAGCTCTGAGGAACTGCTCTAAAAAAGTAGGGGGGAAGTCAGTATACATATGATTTTAGTGAAGGGGGTACATGCAATCAAGCACACATCTCGGTAGAAGGTTGCTGTAAGTCACAAGGTACAGATATCTTAGTTAATGATTTAGTGCTTTTCTAAGCATGAGAAGATACAAGAAATTGGGTTCATAAAATTTTCTCCTGAAAATATTTATCTGAAGGCCTTCTTCTGCCAGTTTTTCCCAGAACACAGAGTGCCTCATCCCGGTTCTCCACCCTGAACTCTTTTCAGGGTGTGTTGAAGGTCAGTGACTGCAGTGGCTAGTGACTTCATTCTTATAGAACCAGATGGCAAGCGTGCATGCAGTAGAAGAGAAAGCCAGCATCTGAACATGTGCTCCCCAGAGAACACTGATGGCCATTGGGTGTTGGCCACAGAAGCAGGGACACCCAACACACAGAACTGCAGTTTTCCCCAGTCAAGGAAGGAGATATTTTTCTCTCCCCTCCTTCTGCACTTTGCCTCAAATACAGAAGAGCGAGAGAGGGGACTTGGAGGTGCTGGAAGCCAGACCCTTGCCCTTTCTTCTCACTCTAACCTGATAGAGCCATAGCTTTAGCCTAAGTTAAGAGCGCATAGGAGAAAAGCTAACAATCAGAATAATGTATTTCTGATGGTTGGAAATGGCTGACTGGCTGTACAATCTGGCCAAGAGAATTAAAGTAGCCTCTCCACAGCAGAAAGCGGAATTTAAGAGAGTACAGAGACTGAAGAAAAGAAATAAGAAGCAGAGGTGGAAGATGCAGGAGAGAAAGGGGCATAACTAATGGAGCAGGGTCCTCAAGGAAGTTGAAAGATTTGGAGTCAATAAAGCCTGGATTTGAAGAGGAGGGAACAAATTTCATCCTTCAAAAACAGAGGAAACGGGACTTCCCTGGTGGCCCAGTGGTTAAGAATCCACCTGCCAGTGCAGGGGACATGGGTTCGAGCCCTGGTCTGGGAAGCTCCCACAATTCTTAGATGCCTCGGAGCAACTAAGCCCATGTGCCACAGCTAGTGAGCGTATGCTCTAGAGCCCATGAGCCACAACTACTGAAGCCCATGCACCTAGAGCCTGTGCTCCACAACAAGAGAAGGCACAGCAATGAGAAGCCCATGCACCACAACGAAGAGTAGACCCCGCTCACAGCAACTAGAGAAAACCCAACCACAGCAATGAAGACCCAATGCAACAAAAAAAATAATAATAATAAATAATTTTTTTTAAATGGAGGAAAGGTGTTAAGAATGGGTATGAATATAGGTGATTGTGCACAGAGGAGTCTGGAAAGCTGATAACCTGAGTTTTTTTTAATGAAGTAGGAAATAAGGATGTCTGGAGAGAACGAGGACAGCTGGAACAGTGAGGAAGGTTTAGAATTACATTGAAATACTAAAGTTGAATTTGACCTAAGGTAGAGAGATAAAAATAAATTACTTTTTTCTGTACTAGCAACAAGTTATAAAAGAGAAAAAGATAACAATGGATCATCTGAAAAAATTTTATACAAAGATGTTAAACTATCTGTTTTTAGATAGAAAGATTTAATATCATAAAAACATGAATTCTCCCCAAATTAAGCAAATGTAATACAATTCTAATTTAAATGTGAATAAGATGGGGGGTGGATAAAGTGATCTTAAAGGTTATTGGAATTATAAATGTAAATAAGACCAGTAAAGAATGACTTGCTTCATATGATTGAAGCATATCATGACCTCCTTATTGGCTTTGGTTTGGGCTTAGAAAGAGACAAGTCAGGGAACAGATTAGAGAGCTCAAAAATAGATCCCAGTACACGCAGATATTTGATGTATAACAAAAATGATATTTCAGTTGAAAGGGAAGAAATGGGTTATTTTTAAAACAGTGCTAACCCAACAACCTACTCATCTGGGAAAAAGTATATCAGATAACTTCCAGATTGACTAAAGAAAAGAAAGAAGAAATAATAGGTTTTATATATACACAAATATCCCTCAGGTTGTTGAGTAACCAAGACAGGGCCATGAAGCTGTAAAGGAGAAGACACACATTTTAAAATTTAATCCACTTAGAAAGATTAAATGTAAACCAGAAAGAAATGAATGTTGTGCTTTAATAAAAACTTTACTTTAAAAAAGGAAATGATAACTTAGGGGAAATTATTTGATATACATGATAGAGAAGATCTAAACTATACAAAAGTGCTCACTAATGGAGAAAAAACATAAATGACCAAAAAGAAAAATGGGGAAATGAGATTTGGAGAAAGCAATCCAAGTGGCCAATAAATGTGAATTTATGCTCAACCTTGCCAGGAGTTAGGGAAATAGAGTAACAATAACACAGCCTCTCAAACCCGTTAGATTAGCAAAAGCTGAGAGTGAAAATACCTGCTGTTGAAGAAATCTGGGGAGAAGGGTACTCTCATGCATATGGACATGGTCATTGTTTCAGCCATTTTGAAAAGAAATGCAGTATTAGCTATTGAAATTAATAATACTTTTAGGAATATATTCCATGGGAATAAAATCTCTCCTAGATTAGGTATATAAATGTTTATTAGGTATGTATATGCTTATGTTTATTGTACATTGTACTAGCCAAAGACTGAAAACAAAGTGAATGCCCCTCAGGAAGTGAATGACCAAGTATTTATGGCACACGTATATCAGGTATTACGCAGCCATTGAAAGAAATAAATGAGGTTCCTGTGAAGCATTTCCCCTGAGCGAGGCAGTCATATGATCCTTACAACAACCTGATGAAGTAGGTGGTAATAATGTTACAGGTAAGGGAACTAAAACACACAGAGTTTTTAAAAAGTTGTCCAAGGCCTCATAGAATTATATTCAAAATCATTGTATTTTCTCCTTTATGCCAGTTGACTTGGAGAGATTTTCATAATACTGTTCAGTATGAAAATCTTAATATATAGAATTTTATATAATAAGATCACATTATTATAAAAACAAGTGGCCCCCTAAACTTTGTTCCCAGATACACACAACCTCCATAGCATGCTATATATCTAGAATATGTTTGTATACCATAAAAGTATGGAGGGTTACACATGAAGTAACTATTTCTTATGGAAGAAGTAAATTTACTATTCATGGTAAAAAAAAAAATTATGTAGCCTCTAATTCCATACAGCTATTTATGAAAGAATGATTATCTGAGGAGAAGAGTGGATTCTTTGTGATTTTTATTTTTACCTTGGTTTTTACTGACTTTTTTTTTTTTTGGTACGCGGGCCTCTCACTGTTGTGGCCTCTCCCGTTGTGGAGCACAGGCTCTGGACGTGCAGGCTCAGCGACCATGGCTCATGGGCCTAGCAGCTCCACGGCATGTGGGATCTTCCCGGACCGGGGCACGAACCCATGTCCCCTGCATTGGCAGGTGGACTCTCAACCACTGCGCCACCAGGGAAGCCCACTTACCTTGGTTTTTAATTTTTAATTGCATTATTTTTTAAATAAGCATGCAGGATTGAGGGAAAGGAAAGTGATATCCATTGTGGGAAAAAAAAACTAAGTTAATGGGGACATAACAATGATAATATTTCTATAAATCCACCTCAAAATTATTTCCCCCGTGTCTCTAGAACTTAAAAAGTTAATGCTAACGAGAAGGTATGGTGATGATATTTAAGACTTAATATGTAAGACTGTAAACATCAGGTCATGAAAGCAAAGGTTTTTTTTAGCAGAAGTTAAATTGAATCTTTATTTTAATATGTATGCAGACCCCTCGACAAGCAGGGGTCTTAAATTTCACTTAAATGTGCTGACATACCATTTCTTACATTAATTAATCTGAAGCAAATTAAAATGTGTTTCACTTATTGATGAGGAACCAGTGAGAATTTTTTGACATTCCTGTATAAATATTTACATATTTTAAATGAATTTTGTTATACACAAACTGTAATGTTATTTTTAATTTTATTGATTAAATTATAAATTCCTGAGGAGCTCCACAGTCTTATAATATCATTAAAGAAGTTTATCTTTTTTTAAATTCTGTTCTCCATGGATAACATCATCTCTAGCATTATGCAGACACTGGGGTGGAGAAGAAGGGTGAAACCAAGCCCCCAAGCTCCCACTGAACAAGGGAAAGTGTGTAAGAGGCTGATCTAAAAGGGTGATGAAGGAAGTTCCCTGATGGCCTAGGGGTTAGAATTCTGGGCTTTCACTGTTGTGGCCTGGGTTCAATCCCCGGTCGGGGAACTGAGATCCCACAAGCTGAGAGATGTAACCAAAAAATAAATAAATAAACTAATTTTTAAGAAAATAAATAAAATAAAAGGGCGATGAAGCATAGCAGAGAGTATGATCCCACAGCAGAAGCCTCAAGAAGTGGGGAAAATGCTCATGTTTGGAGACATGTGTGGGCAGAGAATCTTATATCGGTTTTGGAGGGAGGGCTGCAGGAGAAGGGCTGTCGTCAGAGGAGGACCGGGTTTCCCTTAGGGCCTGGAGGTAGAGAGACTCCTATGATAAGATGAGGATGTAGGAGGTTGACTAGACGGGGATTAGGATTCCAAAGGCTGCAGTGAAAGGAGCTGAGATGAAGAATGATAGTGGGATTTACCAGGCTGAGAAAACAGAGGACAGGAATAAAAGAACTAGAGAAGGTAGGTGGTTTTAGCTGGGATTGAGTACTTGCCTCTCTCCCTCTGCTTGAGAGTTACGATTAGCAGTGATTGGCCTCCACCCAATTTAGTACAAATTCTATTGGTGTTGTAACTGCCTAAGGGGCCCAGGCAGTCGGACTTGTCTCGGGAGTTTTTTTATATGGGCCTGGAGACAGTGGTGGAGCTGCAGGGCAGGACCTCCAAGGTGGTTCATGGGAGTTCTAGGTTGATGAATACTATTTTGCTGAGCTGTTGTGTTCTCACTTTCTAACAATCGTATTTTTGTGAGTATAAAATATTCACTCTTTGGTTATGAGCTAAACTATTTGGACTCAATTTCTGGAGATGCTTGGATTTTTTCCATCAAATTCAGGACATGACCTATTTTGATTTGTGAAGTAGAGCTGCTAGCGTGTCACAGTTCTGTCGTATTTGGCTGTGAGTAGAACTCATTTCTTTGAGCTCCCTTTGTATTGTGAAGCTTGGTGTTCCAAGTTCTCTTGTCCCTAAGGTCCTTGGCTGGGGACTGCTTTGTAACCACATTCTTCTAGCCAACATGACGTAAAGTAGTAGACCTTGCCAGTAACATTCAATATCTCAGACTGAGAGATCACTTTAAGAAAAAAGCCTGAAGGGGCTTCCCTGGTGGCACAGTGGTTAAGAATCTGCCTGCCAGTGCAGGGAACACAGGTTCGAACCCTGGTCCGGCAAGATCCCACGTGCCGCGGAGCAACTAAGCCCATGTTCCACAACTACTGAGCCTGCGCTCTAGAGCCAGTGAGCCACAACTACTGAAGCCCGTGAGCCACAACTACTGAAGCCCGCATGCCTAGAGCCCGTGCTCTGCAACAAGTGCAGCCACTGCAATGAAAAGCCCACGAACAGCAGCGAAGACCCAACGCAACCAAAAATAAATTAATTAATTAAAAAGAAAAAGAGAAAAGGCTGAATTCAGTGACTCACAAAACCAGACTTTTGCCATACACAGGAGGGGAAAGTATCAAGGAAGCCAATGAAGAAATGTGAAAAAATTCAAGTTGCAGTAATCTATTCTTAAGAGCCATTGTTGGCCCTAATTGTTCTTTAACTTCTCCAACTGCTGTCTCTATCTGAAAACATTAAGGTATTATGAACTGGAATTTGCCAGTGCCAAACCAGAAGTAATGTATGAGTTTGGAATTTCATTGCAAATAAAACTTTATTGAACACTTTCTGTTAATGTTTCAATTAGGAGTTGAGATTTTTTTTATAGTGTTTATTTATTTGTTTGTTTATTTGTTTGTTTGTGGCTGCATTGGGTCTCCGTTGCTGCGCGCGGGCTTTCCCCAGCCACGGAGAGCGGGGGCCACTCCTTGCTGTGGTGCGGGGACCCCTCACTGCGGTTGCCTCCCTCATTGTGGGGCACAGGCTCCAGGCACACAGGCTTCAGTAGTTGTGGCTCACAGTCTCAGTAGTTGTGGCTCGCGGGCCCCAGAGCGCAGGCTCAGCAGTTGCGGCGCACGGGCTCGGCCACTCCACAGCATGTGGGATCCTCCCAGACGAGGGATCAAACCCATGTCCCCCACATTGGCAGGCAGACCCCCAACCACTGCGCCACCAGGGAAGCCCCAAGAGTTGAGATATTTCTTTAGATCCAGGCAGTTACTCTGACAGTGGAGGTTCATTTTCAAAGTCACGAACTTTTAAAGAAGGACAATCAGGAACCAGCTGATCTTTTTATGGATCAAGTTTTGATATGACTTTCAATCTCCGGTTACTTTGATCTTTTTAGCTTCTGTTTCTTAAATTAAGTTGCTTTGAAAACAACTGCGTATTCAAAGCCTCGGCGTGGGTTGATGAACCCAGTTCATTCATGAACTGCCCTTGGACATTGTTCTATTATACCCACGCTGTACTCCAGTTTTTCCTACCTGCCTTGATGGCAGTAGTCCTAGAAGAAGTGTTTTTAATCCATGGTCCTAGACTTATCAGTCCATGTTCTTCTTCGGGGATCTCCCACTTCAAAATACCAACCCTTAAATATTAGTTTCCTGACCTTTTATTTATAGTTTGTGTGAAAATTGCATAGCTTCCCATATCCTATGCCAAAAGGGTATATTTTGAGATGTGTTTTCTCCCATGTTATTTATAAGATATGATTAAATGAAACTTGTGTGTTGACTCATGGAATAGGAAACAAATTGGAATTTTAGGATATAATTCTTTCTCATTTAATGCAAATATGACTAGACTTTTGTGTTTGACCTTCACTGACTAGGTAAAGTGACATTAAGACAAAGTGTTTTATGTAATTAGGTCTATTTATTCATTTGGGATATTTTTAAGAGGATTAGGCTTTGAAAATTAAAGGTAGATAATAAATAATAACCACAAAAGATTTCAGCATGAGGGATGATAAATGTTTGAAAGATTCCAAGACAGATAAAGTATATTAATCCCATGGATAACTAACTTATTTCTTAATATAACAGTAGCATTTCCTAATGATGCACCATGTCCATTTGCAGTTACATAAAAGTCTAATCATACTTGCTTTAAATCGGAAAGAAATATATCATGTTCCAGATTGTTTCCCTAAATGAAAATATAGTTTCATTCAGTTAAATTCTATAAATTTATAGTCAGTAATTGTAGAAAAGTCAATCCTATTTAATGTTATGTGAAATAAAAGTCATCTTATGGAAATACATATGTATAAGAACCACTGTATAGAATATGCATATAGACATTTACTATAAAATATATGAGATTGAAAGGAAATATATCAAAATATTAAAAGGTTTCATCTTTGAAAGACATACTGATTTTTTTTCTGCTTAATCTTAAAAGAACTGATAGAATTAGTTTAATTTCTGGTCAATCACTTGTACTCTTTTTTTTTTTTTTTTTAATTTGGCTGCATTGAGTCTTCATTTCTACGTGCGGGCTTTCTCTAGTTGCTGTGAGCGGGGGAGGGGGGTCCTCTTTGTTGCAGTGCACCTGCTTCTTATTGCAGTGGCTTGTCTTGTTGCAGATCATGGACTCTAGTCACGCGGGCTTCAGTGGTTGTGGCGCACGGGCTTAGTTGCTCCGTGGCATGTGGGATCTTCCCGGACCAGGGCTCGAACCTGTGTCCCCTGCCTTGGCAGGTGGATTCTTAACCACAGCGCCACCAGAGAAGTCCCAGTCACTTGTACTCTTAAGTGAAAGTAAAGTTAATAAAATACTGACATATGAAGAATGTTAAAATGTCACTTTCATTTGCTCTTAGATGAGTCATTAGAAAATCCTATAGAGCAAATAGTCTCTAAGAGACTTAAAAATGTTTGAAGTTTCCCAATTATTTAGGGACAAAACCAGGACTTTAATTCAGTTCTCTTGATATTTACATTTATAATTAAATTAAACTTTTTTCTTAAAAATATACATGGTGTGTTCAGAATAGGATGCATACAGACATATACAGAATGTGAATAATTCTACAGGACAGATCATCCAATTTTTTCATCAAAGGAATAACAAAGAAAAAAGGAGGAGGGGATGTTATAGCTAAAAAAGAGAATTAAATTATATTTCAGCTAGTGCTATGTAAGATACTTGTTTGGATCCTAATAAGAGCAAATCAAATTTAAGAGAGAGATTTAGGTCAAACAGGTACACTGGACATGGATATTTTCATGTGGCATTAGGGAATAATTGTAGTTTTTGTTAGCTATAATGATGATATTTTGGTTATGTTGTTTTCAAGCCCTATTTGTTATAGTTTATGGTACAGTAGTGTATGTGTGGAGGAAATAACTTCTTTGGGTCTATGCATGAAGTCATATGATATCTATAATATGCTTTGAAATACGCTAGAAGAAACCAAAACTTAATTGGTAAAATGTTGATTGTTGAAGCTGCTTGGCTGGCATATAGAATTGTTGTTATATTGTTCCATCTGCCCAAAAAATGGAAAAGTGCAGGCAAATATGAGAGGAGAAAACCGTTTAATCAATTGTCAATGGTTTTCTGATGTCTCAAACCATCTTCAGTTTATAGTGAGGGTAATTTTCTGATGCTACTGCTTAGAACTGAGGATAATTCTAAAATAGGACTCATGCCTTGCTTTTCTCATTCTTGCTAAAGTTGTTGCGGGAATAGCCGGATATCCAAGGCTGTCTGCCCGTGTTGTCAGCTGCTGTAATAGGAGGGGGCCAGCTGTAGAGAAGAAACCAAATTTTAGCTGCTCTTTAGAAGAGGCTCCCACTAATTTCAGTAATGGTGCTGGTGCTTGAAGACCTTACCTCCAGAAATCCTTGCCTGAAAAGATCACTAACACTTCCTATGGTGACATATTAACTAGTCATTTTGTTTGCCTTAAATCAGCCCCACAGGGGTGGTCCAATATGGTTGAATCCAGAATGTAGTTTATAACAGCATTTAAAATGCATTTCTTTACTCTAACCAAGTGGCAACCTATTAATTTAATAGACATTCCATCTAAAATTATACTAGATTTATTTTCAATAAACAACACGTCTGGGTTTCTCAGGCCTATATTCTAAACAAGTAGCAGTGGACTCTAGACATAACCATTCCATTCTTTACTATTGTCATGTTGTCTTGTGGAGAGCTCTGATAGACTCACTCTAAAACAAATTATTAGTTTTTATTTTTGTTGACCTTTCATCAGCCTTTGACTCCGGGGGCAGGAATCAGTTATGAGATAAAAAAATGCAGCAACTCAATATAGACTTTCCCTGTTACAGATGCTTGTGCAGAAGCAGGGGCTGAGCAGTGGAAGTGTTCCCTTGTTGCATAAGAAAATATTTGCGAGTGCATTAAAATAGGAGTGCGTTCCAGACTTACTTTTGGTTAAACAGGTTACGTGATTTTTTCTCTCAGCCTCCAAAAAGAAAAGACCTCTAATCAGAGGATATGAGTTTGCTCTCAGGAAGCAAGAGTGACCTTAGAAGACTATTGGTTCTACTCTCTAATCTCTGCCAGAAAAAAAGAAATGGCTTCAGATCAACAATTCCAAAATTAAGGTTATTAACCTAGTTGCTAGTCGACAGCCCTGTTAATCAAGTTTCTTCAAGCACATTGCTACCTAGGATGCTCCCTTCTGGTGCAGAGGACATGAGATTTAAACCCAGAGACTCCTCTGGATCACACATGGTTACTTCTCAAAATCCCACCCTTGCCTTCAGGCTGCTCCCTGTTGGAGTGGAGATTAATTAGGATAGGATAGGTTGCAGGAAATAGAGAAGTTATTTTCTTTGAAAATCTGAGTAGTAATATAAGTAAATTTTTTGTTCTAATACAATAACTTTTTAAAAACTTGGTTATGCATATAGTGGTTCTATGATAACTTTCTGTTTAAGCAGAATATTCTTCTCAATCACCCTAGGCAATGAAGTAGTTGGGAAAAAATGGAGTGAAAATCTTTGGAAGGAAAAGAAGCCATAAATGTGAAACGTATACAGAAGTGAAATGTATAATTAGAACTCTATGAAAAGAAGCTTTGGAAAAGAAAATAGAATTGCTGAATTGCTAATAGAGCCACAAAGGCAACACCTGAGAGAAACAAGTTGGACTGTAATTTCTACTACATTTATGACTGCAGAGGTAAGGCAGGAGGGCTTTATGCCTTCTAATTCCTCCATCAGTAAAATTGGAATGATAAGATCCCCATGCTTACTTAACAAAATACCAGGAAAATAACTAAGATGACTAAGAGTTTTGTGTAAGGTTTATTGATAATAAACACAATCCAAACTTAAGTTCTGATAGACATATCAGAGGATTCCTTTGGATTTTTCTTGCTTAAGATGTTGGGCACATGGGAGCAAATTTTAAGGAAGCATTTTAATGAAGATATTTCTAGTCTGGAAAACAGTGATGGTAAATTTATCATTTTAAGTATTTGCCTCTTTGTCCAGATATTTGAGAGTAAATTTATTTTTTTATTCCACTAGAAAGAAAAGAATAAAAGTTATTTTACAAGGAAATACTGTTAGAAAGTTAACAGGAGAGTACATTATGGTAAATATGAGCAAGCCTGTTCCAGGGTTGAAACAGATTACTGGATCATCTTAAGGTAGGCATCATCCAACTGGTGTGTTTTTTGACTTTACAGTTTTAGGATTTGATTTCTATTAGGTCATCCAGGGGATATCAAGTCCTACAAAATTTTGTCTTGCCCTGTGATTTACAAATCTGAGATCTTGGCTTGGAATTCACAGTTCTCCCTAATGTATTTATAGCTTCCTTTAGTTTTCATCTATATGACATATCTTAAGTTCCTACTAGATGCCAGGCACTCAACTAGGAATTGGACATACTAATGAAAAGACATCATCTCTGCCATTTGAGTGAGGATACATAAATACAAACCATTCTTTACAATTAAGTATTTCTTGTTACGGACACATATATAAAATGTAATGGAAGGATAGGGAAAAGAGCTCCCAAATCAATCATTTAGATTATGACTAGTTCCTTTGCCACTAACTGTGGATCCTTGTTTCCCCATTTTCAGTGAGAATATGTAAGAATTTTAACCAATCACATTATACTAAGTTCCAGTTTGCATTGTGTGTGTATACATTTTTTAAACCAGTGCTTCTTAGGATTAAGATTGCATCTATTAAATCTTTTTCATCCATCATTTAGAAAGGGAGCATGAGAGGCTTTGAAAAAGCAAGGCTCTAAGATCTATGCAGAAACCATTCAGTTGGGCTCACAACTGCTGAAGGAGACTTACGATAGTTTTGTGAACCTGATAACTTCAAGTTATTTTTTCCAACTTTTGTCTGTGAAACAGAAGATGTTAATTGGTGATTCATAGTGAAATAACAAACAAAAAACTTTTCTCCTCTTTGCAAGATATTTATTTGAAAAACTTATTTCTGCAGTTCAATAGGGAAAAGAGTCTTTATGCCTCCTAAAAATAAAGTTGAATCTAATTTATGCCTAATGTTAGAATTCTGGTACTTTGAAGAAAAAAAACTCAGTGATTAATTCTACCATAAAATTTTAACAATCCCTGAGGTAATAATTATTTTATTCAGGCATTTATTATATTTAATAAATTTATATTTAGGCAATTATTATATTTAGTTAGATATTTCTGAGATGTTTTTGGTTCTCAGCTGGGCAGGTTTTTTGGAATCTACAAAATATGGGAAGACTTTCACAGCCTAAAAAGAATAGTAATAAAACTTAGATTCATTGAGTGCACAGTAATTGCCAGATGTGCTTCTAATAGTGATGAGCGTTTCTAGTTTTGGAGCTATCATAAGTAATGATGTTGTGAATATTCTTGTCTCTTGGTGCACATGTGCATGCATTTTATTAGGAATGTAATTTCCAAATCATATGATAAGCATATATTTTTCTTTAGGTAATAATGCCCAACATCATCCAAAGTGATTGTACCAATTTTCCTCCCATTTGCAGTATATGAGAGTTCCAGTTGCTTATCATCCTAACTAACATTTGTTGTTTTCTTGATTCTGATGGGTGTCTAGTGGTATCTTATTTTGGTCTTAATTTGCAGTTCATAGTGACTAATAATGTTGAGCACATTTTCATATGTTTGTTGGCCATTTAGTCATCCTCTTTTGTAAAGTGCCCATTGAAGTTTTTAGTCCATTTTAAAAATTGGGTTATATGTCTTTTTCTTGCAGTTCTTTTTATTTTATACATGAGTCCTGTATAAGATACCTTTATTGCAAATATCTTTTCCTATGATATGGTATGCATATTCATTCTTAATGGTATCATTTCATGAAAAGAAGTTCTTACTTTTAGTTTGATACTATTTATCAATCTTTTCTTTATGGATATGCTTTTTGTATTCTGTTTAAGAAATATTTGCCTACCCAAGGTGATGAAAAATTACTAATATGTTGGCAGGTTTTTTTCAATACTTCGATGTTGTCATTCTATTGTCTTTTAGCTTTCATCAGTTCTATTCAAAGACAGCTGTAAACACTATTATTGCTGATGTATCTTTTCCTTTGCTCCTCTGAGATCTTCTGTTTGTTGTTGTTTTTCAGCAGTTTTATTATTATGTGCTTAGATGTGATTTTATTGGACTTTATCCTGCTTGGTGTTCATGGAGGATCTTGAATCTGTGGCTTGATATCTTTCATCAGTTTTGGAAAATGCTTTCCCATTACTATTCAAATATCACTTATGCCCTATTCTCTCTATCCTCTCCTAGGACTCTAATTTCACCTATGATACATATTTTCATCTTGTCTCATAATTCTCTTACATTTTTTCATCATTTTTTATCTTTTTAATATTTGAAGATTCAGTCTGGATATTTTCTGCTGTCCAGTCTTCCTCTTCACTATTCCTCTTATTAGTGCCTTAATCTGCATTCAGTCTATCTGTTTGAGTTCTGAATTTTATACTTTTTATTTATTTATTTCCCACACCACGCAGCATGTGGGATCTTAGTTACCTGACCAGAGATCGAACCCACATCCCCTGCATTGGAAGTGCGGAGTCTTAACCACTGGACCACCAGGGAAGTCCCTGAGTTCTTAATTTTAGTTATTGCCTTTTTCTGTTCTAAAGTTTCTATCTGATTTAAAACAATGATTCTATGTGGGCTTCTATTTTTGACCTTATTAATCATAGTTATTTTATCTGTGTTTGGAACTCTTGTAGATCTACTTATTTTTCCCATTTTTCTCTTAGTCTTTACTTTGGTCTTTGTGTTCAGAATATGTGTGGTAATATTTAATTGAATGTCAGACATTGTGATTTGAAAATTTTAGGAATAATTTGAGACTCTGGATGATGCTTTTGCAGTCTGTTAGACTAGGAAAGACTACATAATGTATTGAGCTAATCAAGACTGGGCTTACTGAGTTTGTGAGAGCTGATTTACTTTCACTTTATTCCTGGTTTATTCTGGTTATTCCTGGAGTGTACCTCTTCAGCAGTTCCAACTCCCAAACTCCGTGAGGTGAATGAAAGATTCTCAGCCTCTAGGCTGTTGCTTACAAATTGCAAAGGCGTCAAAAATACTAGGCTCATTTCTCAGCATTTCTATTCAAATCAGGATCTTGGCTCCTTGAGGCTTGGCTGCCTTGCTAGTTTTTGGATACTTTCAGTCTTGATTTTTTTTTTATGTTCTATCCAAATTTTATAGTTGTTCTCATGGGGAGAGTTGGTATAATGTAAACTAGTCTGCTATAATTGGAAGTGGAAGTATCTTGTTTTTATTTGCTCAAGAAGTATTTTTAGTGCCTACTGTATGCCAGCTACTATTATTCTAGGCACTGGTAGATAATGTTTAAATACTATTAAAAGTTACTCTTTTCATGGATCTCATGTTCTAGAGAAGGCAGATAAAAACAAATAAGGTAATTTCAAGTAGTGATAAAGACTATGAAGGAAATAAACAGTGTGATGTATAAGAGAGTAGCTGGTTATAGAGAGAAGGCTGCCTTAAGATAGACTAGTCAAGAAAGTCTCCTCCAAAGAGGTGACATTTGAACTGAGACATGAAAGATGTGAAGGAGACAGCCAAGTGAAAAAGTAGGAAAAACGGAGAAAATAGAAGGTATGAAGGCCCTGAGGTGGAGAGAGAGACAAGTGTGGCTAGGACTTAGTGAGAGAGGGAACCAGTTGTATGGATAAGATTGAGGAGGAGATAGTCCAGGTAACAGGTAGTGAACTATATATAATGGGAGGAGGGGAAATACAAGTAGGAGAACTGAAAATGACTCCTAAGTTTGATTTTAGCCACTAGTTACCATTTATTGAGTTGGAGAAGACCAGAGGAGGACCATATTTGGAGAACGGGTATCAAGAGTTCTGTTTTTGACATGTTAAATTTGAGGTGCCTGTTAGGCATCCAAAGCAGGACATGTAAATTTGGGAGTTACTGGCATAAGGAAGATATTAAAGCAATGCAAATAGATAAACTCCCTTGAAGAAATATTGCAGAGAAAGAAGAGAAGAGAATCTACAGCAGGCCCTGAGGGACAACAATATTTAGAGATTAATCAGAAGAGTAGGAGCAGCTAGAGACACAGGAAGGAAATCAGCGTTACATAAGCTAAAAGTGTTTCAGGAAGAAGGGACTGGTCAGCTCTTATGAATGCACTAAAGATTAAGATACAGACTAAGAAATGTCCATTGATTTTGATGATACAGAAAACATTGGTGACTTTGACAGGAACAGGCATCTTAGAATGGTGGGGGTAGAAGCTAGACTGGAGTATGGTGAAGAGCAAAGGAGGACCTCCAGTTCTAGCAAAATGAGGACTGAACACCACTCATTACTCTCTAAACAAGCAGACATGCTAAATTCAAATAACAAATTTAAATGTATAGTGGCCTCACAAAAAAGGAACGGAAATTCCCAGGTACCTCCCAAAAAAGAAGAAACTGAAAACTAGAGTCATATGCATAGAAGCTGACATCAAGAGGGGGGTGAGCATAAGTGCGGCAAGAAGGGCAGGGTTCACCACACCCAGAAATAGACCCTAAAGCCTAGCTGCTTAGGTTGTAATTCACTCACAGTGATAGGAGGGGTGTTCTTGGCCTTATGCATGGGAGGAAATGGGAGCTGAGATCCAAGCCTAAAACTGGGATGATGCAATTGTCGTACAGATGCTCTATGGTACTTCACCCTAGGTAGAGTCACTCTTTTCTGGTCTCTTTATTTAAATTAGACTTGTAGAGTCAATCTCAGTTCTTAGATCAGGCTGGTTAGGAATCTGGGATGTTGACTGAAAATTATGTGTGTTGAACTTCCTTGTACATAAAGACTGGGTAATCCTAGATCTGATAAAGTAGTAATGTCCCAGTAACTGAACTCTTTCTGGAACTGAGCTAAGCGTTCTCCTGGGAAAGAATTTTAATTTAAATATCTGATGGACCCCCAGTAACTGTTTTTAATTGGAAGCTAATCCCTTAAATCGAGATGGTCAGTTTAGCTCAATAGCAAATAGTCCATTAGGAGGACCTCTCGGAAGGCAATGAAATGGTTTAAAGCACCTATCTCCTTTGGTTTAGGTCATAGATTATCCATAGATTGCCTCTTGCACCAATAATTCTAATTCTCTATTACAACATGCAAATAAAATTTTTTTAAAAAGGTAAACAGTGAAACTCTCTACTGTCTAAAATATTTTACTGAAAGTCAAGCAAGGCCTGAAAATGAAGCTAAAAGAGGTGGCAAAACTGTATTAGCAGCTAATTCCTAAACAAGGACCCCTTAACATGATCATGGTTTCTTAGAGGTATCCCAAAACTATTCTAGTTAACTTTTCTTTTCAAAATGAAAATTGTTTTATTGGATTTTTTTCTGATTCCAAATGTAATCAATGTTCATTGTAAAAAAAGTTTAAAGTTCTAAAAACAAAAGACTTTCTCTTCTTAAATTCCCAGTTCTTTCAGACTCAGCTAAAAACTTTATCTTATTTTTACTGAGCAGACTGAGTGATTCAGTTTTTCCTCAATTCCACTCTATAAATATATAATTGGTAGATACTTTTTTTTTTTTTTTTTTTTTGCCCAAGCAAATTTCCTATTACTTGAAATACTTAAACTCAATGTACAGTGATTCCATTAAGCTTTAAGAGTTTCAGATCTTGGTAGTTGGTGGCAAGAATAACCACAGATAGACTAAGTTTGTGAAGGAAAAAGTAAGTCTTTGGGAAAAACAAAACATATTTTATGAACGCTTTTTCATTCTCTCAGGCATTATGGTAAGTGCGACATGATTGGCTTGTGCTACTAATCTCTACTTGCTCAGAGTTGCCACATTAGTCCTAAATCTACTCTATTCAAGGACAATTTTTATTATATCACTTTACAATTTAAGAACTTCCAGCGGCTGTCTGTTATTTGTCTAAACAAATCACCCTAGCTTGACATCAGTGGGCCCCATGCCTTGCTATCTATTTCTCAAAGATTCATTTTCTTCCCATTCATATGTGTTCCAAGCTCATTGCCACCCCTGTGGGTATAGCATCAACTGAACACCCATCCTCTTCTTTCAACAATTAAAATTCTATGCTTGTCTCATGACCCTAGCCAAAACTCACCCACTTTTCACTGACCTCTTATGATTTACATTTTACAGTATATTCTGTCCTCTATACACTAGTATGTATTTACTAGTTGGTTTGATTATAGCTATTCTTTAGTTATTTCATGACTGTCTTATCTCTACAGCTGACTTTCTGTAGGTATTGCATGTGTGATATGAAACATAGAGTCCATGGAATAGATCCTTGCCCAGAAATATAGAGGCCATGGAAAATATAGTTGTTCAGAATGCATCCTCTATCAACATATTCAAGCCAGATATTCTATGACCACAAGTTCATCAGTTTTGGTAACAACCCATCTTCTTTCCAAATCTCAATACCTTAGTAATAGATACTGCCCATCAGAGTTGAGGAATTAAGAGTTGGATAGGAGGACTGCTGTGTGGAACTATGGCCAGATTGAACAGGCCATTATGTGGACAACTGAGAAGTTGGAAAGCAATATAGAATAGTAGAAGGAACACTGGCTTTGGACTTAGGCCTGGGTTCAAATTGAAGTTCTACCATATATTAACAGTTACCTTATCTTATTATGAGGATTAAATGAGATAGCATGTGGATGGCTATTGTGGGTCCCAGTACATAGTAGGTGCTCAATAAATAGTAATTATCGTTATTATCTCTAAGTTATAGTAGGTCTGCACTGTAGCAAATGAGGTTAGCTGTTCAGTGAAATATCACAAGCCATAAAATATCCCTTGGTAGATAGCCAGTTTCTTATGTTGAATTAGCTCGAATTCTTTGAGTACCAATTTATACAGCATTTGTTGGTTGATTTGCTTTTAAGGAAGAATGTCTAAAAGACGCTAAACTGCCTCCTTAGCCAAGGACACATCAGGGGTCTGTCTCTCTGTCCCTGTAGACGGCACAAACAGTAAGACATCAAGATAATGGCTCTAGTGCTGGATTGGATGCAGTCCAAAGGCCAAGTTCACATGTATTCATACTGCAGAACAACTCCTAAGATTATAGAATCTTGGCTTTGGAGGGATTTTCTTAGAGGATGTGGAATTTTGCTATTTTTGTTAGAAATATCCATTATAACATTCCAGATAGATCATGTAACTTCTGATTTAAGGGGAAGTTCATTCTTTTGCTGAACAGTCCATTCTGTTGTAAGCTGTAACCAATAGACAGTCCTTTCTTAATCAAATCCAAATATGCCTGCCATGACTTCTTCCTAGTGTTTCTAATAATGTCCAGCAGAGCAATGTAGATTAAGTATAGCCCCTCAGCCATTTGAATACCCCTTAGATATCTATTCTAATTCCCCTAGCTTCTCCAGAATAAACATCCTACTGTCTTTATGTAGCTATGCCTATTTTCAAGGTATATTTATCAAATATTTGGCTTTAATTTTAAAATTATGAGCTAATAAACAAATATGTGAAAATCCAGAATTCCAGGGGAAACTGAACTATTTTAATCAAATTTGGACAGATTGGTTTTTTGTTGTTGTTGTTTTTTGTTTGTTATAAAGTTTTATTTATTTTTGGCTGCGTCGGGTCTTAGTTGCGGCATGCAGGATCTTCGTTGAGGCATGCAGGATCTTTCGTTGCAGCACCTGGGCTCTTCGTTTTGGTGCACGGGCTTCTCTCTAGTTGTGGCCTGTGGGTTTGCTCTTCTCTAGTTGTGGTGGCATGCTCCAGGGCACATGGACTCTGTAGTTGTGGCACATGGGTTCCAGAGCACATGGGCTCTGCAGTTTGTGGCACACAGGCTCTAGTTGAGGCATGTGAACTCAGTAGTTGTGGCCCACGGGCTTAGTTGTCCCGTGGCATGTGGAATCTTAGTTCCCTGACCAGGGATCGAACCCACATCCCCTGCATTGTAAGGCGGATTCTTTACCACTGCACCACGAGGGAAGTCCCCAACAAATTGTTTTTAATAAACCAGGGTATTGAGACAATAGAAAGTGATTCATATTGAAAGGCACATATGCCCTAAGTAAAAAAACAAAACATGCACTACAGTATGACATTTGAAATAATAAATGTTGGTGCAATGATTACTGCAGTATTTATCAGATTTTTAACAATGTCTTATATCTACACTTTCAAGAGAAGTTGGCCCTATCTTAATGTTAGAATAAAGGTAGGTAAAGAAGACTTACAGAAGCTTGGATTCATGGGTCTAAGCAGGAATGTTTTTTCTGTTTGAAATGGGATGAAACTATAGAAAGCACCAAAACAGAGAAATAACATTTAATTCAACAAGATTTAATGCCTTCCATATGCCAGGTGCTAGAAATAAGTAGCACATAAAATACATAAAGTGCATGGTTCCTGTCCTCATGATACTCAGAATCTAGAGGGGAAAACAAATATAGATAACCATAAAAACAACAACAATAAAAAAAATAAGGTGTTCATTTATTTCCAACACATTTCTGCCTCTTTGGGGACTGTTAAATCTACTTTTACAAGAGATATATAGACTCCAAAATGCATTTAATTAAGTTTAGTGTAAAGATCTTCAGACAGATCTTGTATAGGTTACTCTGAAGCTTATTTACTGACAAATGCACATCAGTAAACTTAAAGGCCTAAACTCAGAACGCAGAAAAACCTTCAGGAAAAACAAGACAAGTGGGAAAAAGAAATAGACTTACGGCATGGTTGTCAACCTAAATAGTTGTTAATATAATAAACAATTGGATTATACAATACAAGGTAGGGAAATATCGTTCTGTAATACTCTAATGTTCGGCATTGTTAAACTCTTATTTGGAATGTTCCCTTAATTTGGGTTGCCAGACATATAATTGCATTTGGAGAACCAGAGTAGGTCTAGAAAAGCCTGGCAAATGTGAATAAAGGAAATCTTATGAGAAAAAGTTAAATACACTTCCTTCCCTCAAGGAAAGAGAAGGTACAAGGGGGTGATTTGACTGTCTTCCATATGAGGAAGATAATGTTAATCATTTCTCATTTCAGTGACGTAATGAGTAAGGTTAGAATGGCCTAAAGTACAGCTGTGAACGTTTATTTTGGGCATATGAACTTTCAAACATATCATGATATATATTAAAATATCAAAATAGGAAACTCTCATAGGTGTACATTTTTACCTGTTTAGCTGGTCGGGTAATCTGAGGATTTTTTCCTTGATTCTGGGCAAATGTTAAACAAACAGAGGTCTTTCACAACAGTGTGATTAAGGTTTACAGCAAGATTGTGAAGGCTGCTCTGGCATAGAAACAACTGTGGGTAGTACAGAGGGTGCAGGAAAAGGTCCAGGATGACACCATTTTTGTATCTACAGCTAGTTCTTCATCAAGAAACATGTTCATATCTCTTGGGCTACGGAAAGTGTTAAAGAATCAATATGCCATTTCTGCTGCTGAATTTTTAAAGCTTTGCATCCTAAAACCCTAGTCTAGGGTGTGACACGAAAATGTGTTTGTCACCTACTCAGAGGAGATATCTGGGTCTCTCAGCATAATCTAGATAAAATCTTAGCACATACAAGATAAGTTCACTGTTTTGGAGAAACCATTTTAGCCTGAACATATAAAAAATAGCACATAAAACCTGGATCAGTGAAAAATATATGTAGGAAATAGCTCTGCTTCCCAGTAAACACTAAAAGTGTTTTGTTTTGTTTTTTTTCCTATAGTAGACAGGAGAGAAATATTGAGCTGGATTACTAAATAGTAAAGTTGCAATTAGTAGAATTAAATCAAACCACCCTATATGCTTCCCCTTGAAAAGAAATCCCATTTCCACTCACAACCACCTAAAACTGTCACTAATAGTAGTAGACCACTGTATGAGAAAAAAGGAGGTAGAATTTCAAATTTTATATGTGGAAAACAAAATTATTAATTTCTTTATCATAACAGAGCCTTATCATTATGAAATTCAAAAGGTTAAAATGAGTTTTCTCATAGATCATACCCATGTGCTATTCTATCAGGGTTCATACCCCATAATGGTATATCATAATGATATATTTTTTCTATCTCCTCAGTCGTTTTTCTATTCTTTATAAATTTTTTCTGTGACTTTCATAACTGTCTTACATACATGCATGCTCTTGCCTCTGCGTGAACACTCCCAGATTCTTCCATCCACCTATCCTGTCCTCATCACTTCACTATCAGAAAACAGATGGTATTTGACTGATATGCTAGGAGGAGCCCTAGTGGCAGAGAGGTGAGTCCCAGGGCCCAGATCCCTTCTGACGGAGTCTCATCATTTCACTACTTAGAGTTCTTTTCAAGAGGAGGTTCCCTCCACCTGGCTGGCATGCCCTCCATGCTTCTCTCAGAGGTGTATGCTTTGACTGGTCCTCCTGAAGCAGAAATGGAAGTTTGAGGTTCTCAGTGTTTAAGTAGAAAAACCAGTGGAGGGGGTCAGCTACCTCCCTCTCTCTGACCTGTCTGGAGTGGAAGTGGAAGTTTTAGGGCGCTGGAAGTGGAAATGGGATTTCTTTAGGAGGGAAAGCGTATGGGGCGGGGGCCGCCTGGATTTAATCCCATTAATTGCAGGTTTACTATTGGCATGCAGTCCTCAATCCAGCTCAGTATACCTCGTCCCTGTCAACAGCATGGGCTGTGGTGTCAGATCACTTGTGTTCAAATTCTAGTATTTTCTCATCACTGGTTTTATGATTTTTATTTTCCATGCTCTTCTGGTAAAAAGAAAATACATTAAACACTGCTATCGCGCAGGCACCCTCACCTTAACCACGTTCGAATTAGGCCCTCTTCAGGGTCCTTCCCGCTCTTTCTCACTTTACTCTCCAGCTTTTTAAAAGGTGTATTCCGCACACTTTCAAAACCCTACAGTCGGTCTCTGCCACCATCGGTTTGAGGAGCTCTGTGTACCCACCTCCTCCGCTCTTGCTGCAGCCAGGGTGAGAGGATAATAGGAGGGCAGAAACGATGGGGCCTTGACTCCCAGCTCCTGGCTGGGTGCCTGAGAGGAAAGCCAGCATTTTTGGGCTCCGGCAGCAGAGGGCGCCACGTTTCCACGAGGCATCTTCCCTCGAGGCTTAACAGGCAGTACCATCTTGACCGGAAGTACGGCCTAGAGTCCTGAGGAGAGGCCAAGGACCCGGTCACCTTTTGATGTCCTAAGGCTGGAAGCAGGCCGTCTCTCGGAGGAGCTTGGAGAAGCATATTCTGTGGCCAAGTTCATCCGAAGTGCCTGGTAAACACACCCGGCCGCCCAGGAGCCCCAGCGAAGCCTTGCCTTTCGCGGCGCAGCCTTTGAGCACCGCCCCAGACCCGGGGTCCTAGTGAGGTACCGGCCCGGGAAGACCCGCAGAGAGAGGAGAGGGCTGCTCCTGGGTTTTTCTCCGTATTGGCCAGACCCGGGATGGTGGAGGGAGGGCCTGGCCTGAATCTGGCCGACGCAGGGAACTAATACTTGGTAAAGATGATACAGCCTATCTCTGAACTGTGTGAGACACAGGAATGTACGTGTCCAAAAGGTCTTTCTTTTCTGGTGGACGCCAGAGACTCATTCTTCGCCCTTTACTGCTCTGATAACTGGGAAGTAAAAGTACAAATTTTTAAGTTTCTCTTTTCTCACCTTGAGCACGTCATAGACTGATACTGATCTCTCAGTGTGGAACCCAGAGGTCTCATGGATCATTGCAGTACTAGGTTGGTAAAAGCTTAAAGTGCGAAGCGAGAGGGAAAGCAGTGATACCTTCAGTGAAGAATTAGGCCTAAAGGTGGAACCTTGCATTTGATCATAATCATTTAGCATGATATGCCTGAAATATATAGAACTAAATACTTGTTTATCTTAGTATAGTCAACTGGAGTACATTAGAAATTGATAATGATCAGACAAAACAGTTAATATAAGTATATTCACATTCTGTGATTGTCAGAATGTGCCTACTCCAATCCATTAATATTATCATGAAGCAAAATTACATTTCTGAGCTACTGTCTGTACATAAAAGTTGCCTTAGTTAATTTAAGCATAGTAATAAACAGGAATGTTTGATTCATTTAAAGTCTAAAAATATCTGAACTAGATTTTGTATAATTTATGCTTCTCAATCCCTCTGCA
The DNA here is from genome assembly GCF_949987515.2 of Delphinus delphis. Classification (NCBI taxonomy): domain Eukaryota; kingdom Metazoa; phylum Chordata; class Mammalia; order Artiodactyla; family Delphinidae; genus Delphinus; species Delphinus delphis. The sequence continues at coordinate 44,126,773 of NC_082689.1, read as the reverse complement.
ATCTAAGCATATTCTTTACTATGTTATACCTTTAGAGAGCTAACCCTCATGTTAGTCTACAGACTGTGAGCTGTGGAGGTTCCAGTCTTTCTTTTTCACATTTAGTTTTGCCACTGGACTCTGGGCTTCAGTGTCCTCACTTGTAATGTAAAGGAGTCAGGTGAAGTTAACACCAACGTCTCTTCAAGCGTGAATTTTGCATGACTAATCCATTGTAGAACACAACTAAAATAATGGTTCTTTTGTAGTTCTCTTGGGGCTTTTACTATTGCTAGGAATCATGCTGGAAAGATACAGGCATCACGTGGAATGCGAAAGGAAACACAACTGAATAATGGCCATGTTTTGAGATAGAGACTTCAGTGCCCAAAAAAAAAGCGAGAAAAGGATGTTTTGTTAGTGGTGTTTTAAGGAGAAACGTGTTTGGAAAATGTTCTTCAGTATTTCTGGATAGAGAAGTACCAAATGAATGTGTCATTTTAAAATTACATCAAGCGCTTTTGCTCTGCATACTCAGGGTGCAAGCTAGTTAGGAAGGGCAGAGTCCCTGACCTACGCCTGAACCGCGTGGAGTTTTAGGTGAAAGCGGGTTTGGCTGCTAAGCGTGGACCCGGGCGCCAGAACCCCTAGATGGGAAGGCCTCGGTGAGGCTGCCGCGAGTTCACCTGCACATGGGCTCCGCGCGGGGGCCGGGAGCACCGGTTCACCCCACGGCAGGCCCCCGCCCAGACACCAGCACCTCCTCTCACCTGGGCAGAGCCCAGGACGGTTAGCAGCCCAGGGAGCTCCGTCAGGGGCCAGGGAAGTGAAGTGACTTGCTCGCTTATGTTTTCTTCGAAATTTGGGGGTCTAATTCCTGCCGGGCTGGGGAATGACCGCAGTCTGGGTAGTGTATTTAGGGTGGCCGTGAGGGCGGTGGCCCGACCCAGCAGCTTCACGGGCCAGCTCCGCCCCTGCCCCGGACCGGCGCTTGCGGACGTGACCGTGGCTGAGCCCGCCGCCCGTTACTCGAGTGCGGCCCGCGGAGGGCGCGCCCTGGAGCCGAGCGCCCTCGGCCGCCACCTGCGGGGCCGGTCGCCCGGGTGCGGGGCGCGAATCCGCCAGGAGCGCGCGGCGGGCGCGGCGGCGGGAGGAGGAGCCCGGAGCGCGACCGAAGGACACCCCGTCCTCCAAATGCTGCCACTTGACTGAGTCGGCCGCTGGTGAGAAGGCGGCGGCGCTGCCCTTGCAGCTGGACCGCACTCCGCTTTGGCCCGGGCCTCAGCTCGCCGCCCGCCCAGACGCCGACCCACCGCGGGGCAGCGCCGGCCCCGGAGCTGCAGGAGCGCCGGATGCCTGCTCGGTCCCCGCCGCCGTCCAGACGCCCGAGGGGCGCGCAGCTGCCCGCCGACGTGTAGAGTAAGTGAACACCTGGGAGGTGGGCGACCTGTGTGTGTCCGTAGGTCTCTGCTCGTCAGTTTTGCCTTTTTTGATTTTCAGTGGCAGAAACCTGTGAGTTACAGGAGGCTTTGATTAAGCCGGACCTTTCTCGGCCAGCTGCCTCGGCTAGAGCCTCGTGCCTCCGGCTCCTAATTAAAGAACTTGGCCCCCGCTCCTTCCACCTTGTTCTGAGCCCTCAAATTCAAGGTTTTGCTTTATGAGTTGGCAGTTTCACCTTCCACCCGATCCTTTCTGCCTGAAGAGTAAAGATTTTCAGGTAGAAGATTTGCCTATGAACACTTAATTTGTATGCCAAGCTGTCAAGCTTGTGCTCTGAATGGCATGTCAGGAGCAAAGTGTGAGCTCCTTTTTGAGCGGTGGGAGCCTGAATCTCGAGGTGAATTATGATGCACATGGGAAATAAAGCAGAGTTGACGGTAAGATCCTTCAGCTGTTAGCGAAGGGATCTGAGAAGCAGAGCAGAACAATCGGAGTTTGTTTCTCTTATGTTTCCCGTCTGCCCCCTCCCCATCCTTTATGGAATTAGGTTAACAAAAATTATAAACTAGTAAAAGTTCTCATCAAAGACCCCATCGTTTTAGGATCTGGTATTTATGGTATTTATCTTAGGGAACATTTTAGTTAAGAATTCAGAGGAATAAGGAGTCTACTTTGATTATGACAAAGTATAAGTCACATCAAGATCAACAGTTGAATATACCTTTGATTTTTGGATGAGGCTGTTTTCAAGTACCTGATATAGGTACCATATATATAGATGGGAAATAACATTAACATTTAGGTATTCTGCCTGATGTATTCAGCAGAATGGTCTGTTAAAACAGTAACTTCAGTTTTTAACTTCTTTGTTTTGCCATCAAACAAAAATTACTTACTAGGCCCACAATCTTATAACAACAGGGTACTTTAAAATCACAGACCAACCTCCAATCCATTTTAACATTCCCTCTGTTGCACTCCCAACAGACCAGCCACACTTTGAGGGAGCACTTTCAGTGACAGGGAGCTCACTGCATTGTGAGGTATCCTTCCTTTCTGTTATTGTTAGCAAGGCCTTGGTTACACTGAACTGACAACTGCTTCCTTGGACCTGTTTCTCATTAATCCTACTTTTGCCAATAGCCCTCCAACTCGTGAAATTATATGTAGAATTTTTCAGCAGAGAAGATCTAAAACTTTCATCCATCTGAAAGAGTCTATGACCAAAAAACTGTTAAGAAATGAAAAGTCTAGGTGGTACAGAGTAAGTCTTTCGTCTCCTTTACTTGACAGCCTTTCAGATCCCTGAGCTTTGGCTTCCTCATCTGTAGAATGGGAATAATGATATACTCCATCTACCTGTAGGGTTGTTGTGAGAATCAAATGAGATAATGTTCATAATACTTAGCATAATTGCCCGGAAGTCAGTAAATGTTAGTTATCTTCACCAAATAATATTCACTTTAATGTTTCCTTCCTTACCTAAGACCTTTCTCTGTGCTAAAGATCCTTAGCCCAAAATTGAATGCATTAATTCAATCTAGTCTGAACAATGCAGAGTGCAATGAATTCCTATCTTCAAACAAAATCATGTAATTTCTTTTTGATGTTCTTACTTTTTTTTTGGTTTAATTAATTTTAACATCTTTATTGGAGTATAATTGCTCTACAGTGTTATGTTAGTTTCTGCTTTATAACAAAGTGAATCAGCTATACGTATACATATATCTCCATATCCCCTCCCTCTTGTGTCTCCCTCCCCCCCCACCCTCCCTATCCCACCCCTCTAAGTGGTCACAAAGCACTGAGCTGATCTCCCTGTGCTACGTGGCTGCTTCCCACTAGCTATTGAAAATCATCTAATTTTTAATCGGCTTTTGTGGTAAATACACCAAAGTTGACTAAAACACTCACCACCACGACCCCACACACACTTTGCTGTCAAGGTAGGCTTTATTCATTCTTTAATTATGCAGTTAAAAATTTCTTGAATATGAACATTTTTTTTCTTGTCTTGTATTACTTTAAGCCTCTCTCCAGTTTCCAGTTTGTTAGATGTGTTTTAATCTTGATTGTGGCATTCATCATGTTAACTCTGCCTTCTGATTTTGTGTCACCTGCACATGTGGTACGTTTGTTCACCAGACATTCGAGTCATTGGTAATACATGGGACAGGTCTTTTTGCCATGGTGGCACATCTAGAAGCCCGTGGCACATAGAAAGTCCTGGACTTTTAGAGCCTGGCTACTGACCTTGAGAAACTTCTTTTCCATATCAATACAATGAGGTTAGGAACATCTGCCTTTCAGGTAATTGTTAGAGTTCAAAGTAATGTACTGAAAGTGCCAAGTACAGTACTGGTTGGGAATCTGTTTGGCCCTCAGTAGATATTGCTGAGACAAATTAATCAGCTGAACTCAGCTAGCACTGTCCTTCAGATTAAACTGTTCTAGCCCATAGGTCAGTCTTCTTCATAAGGACATTATGGGAATAATTTTAACCAAATGCTTTGCTTAAATTAAAGATCTTGAATATTCTCTGGTCTACCACAAAAGTAAATGATGTTAGTTTAAAAATTACTGATTCTTAATAAACTCCTAGTTCCTTGAAATCCCCAGTATTTTTCCCCCTAAATATTCCCCGTTTTCTGATTAAATCTTGAATTTTGCCAGATTGGTATCAAATTAACTGGTTTGTAATGCCTAGGAATTCTATTTTTTTCCTTCAGTTTTGAATTTTTAAAAAATTAGTGGGGAAAAGTGTATTTGAGTCTCTAGCCTCTTGAGACTTCCCTCCTTCTCCATGTTTTTCTGAGGCTGTCAGAATATTTCTGTGCTTACATCTGCCAATTCTCCCTGGAATATAATTCACCAGATTTTGAAGACGTGAATTCTTTTAAAGTGACTTCTTCTGCTTGTACCTTGGTTCTCTCCTAAAGAGGTTTCTTCTGTCCTTTCCAGCTTAAAGATCATTTGCTTTTAAGAAAGCAAAACAGTTGCTGAGCAGTTCTGTTTTCTTTCTCTAATTAATATACCATCTGCCTTGGATTTGGAATTTTTTTTTTTTTTAACTGGAGCCTGTTTTCCATAGTAAGAGTGATATGAATAGAATGGCATTCTAATGTTGAAAGTTTGGGGAGTAATAAATAACTAGTCAGTATCTGATATAGGAAGAGTCTGTACTTTAAGAATTAATTTATTCCTTATAAATTAAGAGTTGTGAAATAAAGGATGTTTCACAAGGGGCTGAAGATAACATAAATTAGTGAAGCTGTATGGGTGCCAGACACAAGAGAGTGTACAGAGTCCTGTGAACTGGAGAGTGAATGCCCAGCTTAGAACTATTCTAATTCAGAGCAGTTGGAACATTACACTGGCTAAACGAAACACTGGCCCTAATACTACTGGGACTTTGTGGCTTTTGCTTGTTGTAAGTGCCTGAAAGAGGTAGAACTACGTGTAGTTCACTGTTTTATCCCCAGCATCTAACACACTTTGAAGCACATGGATATTTGATAAATAGCCGGACTTTAATTAGCATTCATTAAGTGCCTCTATGTGGAGAACTGTTCTGTGCAAAATAGCAGAAGGAGAAATGGCTACTGCCCTTGAGGAATCTTTAATCTCATTTGGGGAGGCAGCATTTATAAATTAAATAGGCTGGACAGGAGTTCAAGAAGAATTCTGGATAAAGGTTTGAGGAATTCCAGGAAGTCTGCCTGAAGGAGACGGGGATTCCCCTAGCCTTGAAAATGGCACAGATTTGGTTTACGCAGGGAAGAGGGGAAAGGGTGCTGGGTGGAGATATGGGGCAGGTGGTATTTTTCAACCTAAGGGAAGGCCAGAGGGAGAAAATGAGCATGGGGGTGTGCGGTAAGGATAATAGCTTGAGGGGGGAGGAAGTTTCCTTGGATTAGTGAGAAATTATATCCAATAGGTAGAAAGGCTTTTTAAAAAAAATATTGGGGGGTGGTTTCTTATTTACTTTTTTTATTTTTTAATTTTTTAAAATTTTTATTGGAGTATAGTTGCTTTACAATGTTGTGTTAGTTTCTACTGTACAGCAAAGTGAATCAGCAATGTGTATACATATATCTCTCTTTTTTGTTTAAATTAAATGTACCTCTGCCCCACCTTACCTCCACTCCCCACCCTGAAATATTATACCATCAGCTACAGAGAGTAGGAACTCTATAATGACTCCTTAGGAGTCTGGTATATATATCATGAAAAAATTACCAAAATTTAAATAGCAAAACTTTCAAAATTCTTGGTCCTTTGACCCAGAGTCCAAGTGGGTTTGGATACCATGTTTTTCCATGTCTCCATTATAAGAATAATGGTTCTTTTAAGCGTTCAAAATTACGTGTACTACTGCCTGGAATTTAATTTGGTGCATAGCACTTAACACTTTTAATATTTATGCCTCCTACTTGTTCTAAAATATTTGAGGTGGTTCCACTACATAACGTAAAGATTAACTAATCTTGAATATGTAGGGAAGGAAAAAAATCATCTTCCTCTCCTCTCTTAGGGTCATTGGCTGGGCCTGAAGATCAAACTGATAATAGATTAACAGGAGAAAAAAATTAATTACCTATGTACGCATGGGAGTTCACAAAGAAACGTGATTCAAGGAAATGGTTAGAATTGCGGACTTCTGTATCATCTTAACAAAGGGTGATACAGTGTGGAAAGGGGCTAGACTGAGGAAAGGCGGTTGGGCTTCTGGCATGACAGTGAGTTCTGAGAGGGTGGCTAGGAAATGTATGATAAATAAGGGTTGTTTGTTTTGCAGATAAGAATTGTCTCCAGAGTGGTTCTCTTCTTGGTATAGGAGACGGAGACAACATTTACAAAGGGGAATTTATGCCCTGCTTTTGGACAAAAAAGGTGGAGGGCAGAGAGCTAATTGCCTTTGGCTCAAAACAAGCCTTATGCATTGTCGTGACAAACTGTGATCCCTCTCAAATTCTTTAATGACGATTGAGATAAATAAAATTTAGTGGCTCAGAAAAATGTCAGTTAAGATTGTTTGATCCATTAAAATGAGCAAGAGTTAGGTATTTCGGACCAACCTCGAATTAGAAACTACTTATTAAAGTTCGGGCTTCGAGTGAGGCAAAGTGTCTACCCTCCGTGAATTCACGGGCTTGTGAGAGAGACTGACAGATACATCATCCATTCCAGTGGAATGGGATATGCATTCATACTGAAATGTAATTCCACAAGGATCTACATTTTTTAGGATTGTTTTGGAGTATATGGTTTCCACCTTTAAGGAAGTTTTGAGATTGGGGTATCTGATGTGTTTCTTGTGGGTGGACTTTTGTGGAGGGGACTGGAAGAACTGTTCAGAACCAGGGAGTGTGAATTACCCAAAATAATCTACTCAAATGTCATCTTTTCCTTCCTTTTCACAGTGTTTTCATCCTTCCTCTTACCTCATTATCAGTTTAGTAATAATAGTAGCAGAATAGCTGCTGCATTTCTGTGGTGCTTTATGTTTTTCCTTTATCACTATTCAGAGGAATTTGGGGCAGGCATTATTACCCTCAGTTTAGAGATGAGGAAGCAGAGTCTCAAAGAAGCAAAGAAAAACTCCTGTGGTCACATAGCCAATTAAATTCCTCTACCTTTTTTTAGACAAAAGTTATGTGAAGAACTCTGGGTAGAATCTGTTGGTTTTTCTGACTTTTCTGAGCTCAAAATGACACGTTTGCTGTACATGATAAATTTCTCTCCTTGAGCCCAGTGAAGTTCAAAGAAAACTCTATGAGAAAAAGATTTTATGTGTTGATTTTGAGTATGAAGTCATTTTGTTTAGTGGAGCCTTTTAAGTTTGGTATTTTGTAATAACAAGGTGTCATTTTTTTTTTTTTTTTAAGGTGTCATTTTTTAAAAGAACCTTGTCAGGATCTTGGATGAATGACCTGTCTGCACTCAGAGAAATGAGAAATGGCTTGACAAAAAATAATTTTGCTTACCAAATCCTAAAATCTGAAAAAACTTTTCCCTTCTTCCCGTACATATAGCTTTAATAAAAAGCATACTTTATACTGTATATAGAAAAACATGGCCCCCAAAGTTGATATGGGCTAGAATGTAAGGTTCAAGCATGTTTAGGTAGATCACAGATGATAAATATTGAGTTTATGAGAGATACAGGAGTTGCTCAGCTTTTTAATATTCTAATTTATTTGTAAACACTGACCTTTAGGAACCAGTGCTATGGAGCACATCTATCATATCCCCTCAGAAACTTGTTCTTGCTTCTGAATCCTGCATTAATTTAACTCTCATCTGACTCAGCATGAAGCCTTCTTCTTTTAAAAAAAAAAGAATTAGATATACTATAGTTTTATTGACTTTTTACTTGCTAATTGAGTGCTATCGCCTAGATCTTGTTATGGGTCCAGTGCTATTCTGTCTCTTTGCAAAATGGTTGAGTCTCTTATTAGCATTAAATCTTGGTTTGAAGCAGTAAAATGTATTATATTGAGTTATTAGTTTGACTTTTTTGTAAAAGATATTTCTGATGATAAAAAATAATATATGCATTTGAAAAAAATTGGGAAACAGAGCGTAAAGAAAAATTTAAATTACCTATAATCCCACCATCCAAAGAGAAACACTGTTGATGTCTTCCTGTTTTCTATTCTTTTTCAACCATATATATTTTAAAAATTGGAATCATACATGTACATTATAGTCTTATGCTTTTAAAAATTAACTATAAATTCTGAAGACTTGGAAGAATCTAATCTTTGTAAACTTTTCTACTATATTTTAGGAGGCAGATTGTAATATCGTCAATGTTTGGTGTCATTTCTTTAGCTAATGATAATTATACTTAAAATTGTATGATATTACAAGGCAGGCTTATAACAGTCTTGAAAATATTTTCAATGAATGGAAATGTTGTAGGAAATTATTAGTTCGAATAACAAATAGTGAGTACACAGTCTGTTTTTAAACAATATTTTTGTTATTAACAGGCTGAGTTTTTAAATTGTTTTGCTATGGATAAATAAACCATTTGACCAGTAATTTTAAAAGTTAACATGTGAACATTTCCTCATGTTACTAAATATTTTTTAAAGTTATTATTTATTTTTGTATCATGAACTACCCTAAAACTTAATTACTGGGTTTCCCTGGTGGCTCAGTGGTTGGGAGTCTGCCTGCCGATGCAGAGGACACGGCTTCCTGCCCCGGTCCAGGAAGATCCCACATGCCGCGGAGCGGCTGGGCCCGTGAGCCATGGCCGCCGAGCCTGCGCGTCCGGAGCCTGTGCTCCGCAACGGGAGAGGCCACAACAGTGAGAGGCCCGCGTATCGCAAAAAAAAAAAAAAAAAAAAATTAATTACTTAAAATAACATAAAATTATTTCACAGTTCCTGTGGATCAGGAATCTGGGTACGGCTTAACTGAGTACCTCTGCTTCAAAGTCTTTCGCAATCATTTTGTCAGTTGGGGCTATAGTCTTTATCTGAAGGCTTAACTGAGGGACAATCCCTTCCTTGCACACTGCCATAGAGAGATTTCCTTCAATTTCTTGCTTTATGGGCCTCTCTGTAGGGCTGCTCACAACACAGCAGTTGGCTTCCATTACAGTGAGAGAATGAATGCAAGACAGAAGTCATGGTTTCTTTGAAACCCAGTCTTGGAAGTGACATCCCATGGCATTTGCTATATTCTTGGTAGAAGTGAGTCATTAGTCCTGTATTTAAGGGGAGGGGATTAAACAAGGCATGGGAATTCCAGCAGGCAGGGATTGTTGAAGGCCATTTTAGAGACTATCTGCTGTAGTTATTAATAGTTCCATAATATTCCAGGATATAGACATATGATAACAAACCTCTTATTGTTGGACATTCAGGTTATTTTCAACTTTTCTTATTATAAAAGGGCTTTCATGAAAATTTTTATGTATAAATATGTGTCTACAACTCTGATTGTTTCTTTAGGATAGATTTCTCAAAGTGCGATATTTGGGTTAGGGCTTTTAACATGAATTGTTATGCTACTGTTGAACCAATTTGCACTACTAACATCTGTATTTGAGTGTCCATTGCACCACGTCCACTTTAAGACAGTTTTTTTGAAGAATGGGTTTGTAAAGTAAATTGTTCCATAATTAGGCAGTTTACTTGAATTAGCACATGTCATGAAATGTGGAAGGAAGGCACTGTGATACAGCAGCAAGATCCCTGAAACTAGAATCAAAAGATACGGATTTCAGAACAGGCAGTGCATTTGGTCTCTCATACAATGTCATCAAGGTCACATGCTTCCCCAGGCAGGATATTTAACCTGTTTACATATAGAGTTATACATCAATGTATTTTGTAAAATAAGGAAAAATAATTCCTTTCTGTTGTATAAATTAATTATAAGACACCAGGGAAACAGGAAAAGGGAAAATGCAAATGAGATATGCTCAACAGAAACAGAGGTAGATGGATAATTTACTCTGAAAAGCCCCAGACACTTGGTTATCATTTGTAACTTAGGGCTGTACACGCTGTGTTGCTCTCTTTCTAAGAGGACTGGAATTTTATTTAAAATATCTAGACTTAAATTATTTAAATCAATTAACATTTACTGAGGCCCTTCATTATGCTAGGCATATAGAAGTGAGATACAAAGATAAACAATTACTTATTACCCATCTTCTTTCAGAAAGAGTTTAAGTGGTATGGCCATATTCCTGCCTTTGAGAGTCTAGGCACAGACTTGTAAACAAGCAGAATGAGAAAAGTACAGTGATGGAGATAAATATGTTATGGAAAGCCAAGAGAGGGACAGAGTAATATTAGGTAGTGGGAACGCCTTTACACAGAAGTGTACTTGAGATAGACACTTAAGAGTGGGTCAGTTTTTAAAGAGAAGATATCTGTGTGAATAAGGAGGGAAAAAATAAGAAAGCCCTTTTGAAAGAGAAAGCATTTTACAAATGTGATATAGGAGTTTATGGAGTAAGTAATTGGCTTAGTATATAAGGATGAGTGGATCATGATTTTCAAATTACAATGAATTGAGGACTGAGCATTCATTTTTATGTTTTATTAGTTTCATGTTCTGATTTGGGCTCAGATAACCTAGTTTCTGCTACAGGATCTAAATAGTCCAGTTGTAACAAACTAAAGGCAACATTCTGACACCGTTACCCTGTTCCCTCCACCCCTCACTTCCATTTAACAACAGTTGCGTAAGGAACTGCCTTCAGAATTTTACAGAGCTTAATTCATGTGTCATGAGTACAGTTGTGTCATTTAGTTAGGACATGACGTGACTGAGAAATTAGTACAGAATATAATGTTTAAATGTTTTACAGTCTCAGTGGTGATCTAGATCAGGTTTTCTACAACTAGTTCGTCAGAAGCTACTTTTCATTTCCTGCAAGTATTTAGATTACAGGGCTGGAGGAATTACTGCAGACTGAATTCAATATCTGTAGTCATAAATAGGAGTGGTCAGGTGAAGCCAGACTTGTACCCAGAGTTAAGCCTGTTTGTTTCCCTTCTCTACCCGGAGGACCTGGTAAATGAGATGAAGCACTGACCCCTGACTTAGATCTGGCGCCCAATTCTAACTCTTTAATTCCCAGATGACCGTCAGCATTCTTAGGTTCTAATTCTCTTTCCTTAATTATAATCCTAAAACATAATAACTGAAGCACTTAAAATAATAATTTGATGTTAGTAGGTTTAGGGGACAATCTAAGAGAGAGAAGGAAAGGAAATAATACTTACTGAACACTTGAACACCTTCCATGTTCCAAGGCGATTCTAGGTGCTTCACGTGTAGAAGCTCACAGTTTTTATGATGAACGTCTGAGGTAGATTCCCAGTTTACGGATGAAGTCATACCACACAGCTCTGCTCAGGTTTATTAGAATCTCTTAGGTCGTCCTTTCATTTATCAATGTTATTTTCTCTGCCTCTCCATTGACAAAATTTGGCCCCAAATGTGACTTCATGAAGAGCCTCCTGTGACTGCCCTGGTGTTGAGCAGCTGCACACAGCATGTGTTCTGTGTGCCTGAGGACGAAAGCAGCTACTAAGTTTCCAAAGACTGTACAGTAGTGCCCCTGAGGTGACCTTCAGACGGACCAAAATCACATTTGCTGTATTTTCTAGCTTTTACTTTTTTGTGAGTATTAAATTTGAGTTCATTTCTATTTGCCAGTTTAACTGGTGTCATTTGATCCTGTTATGAATTTATAGTCTAGGTCAGTGACTGTCAGTATTACCATTACAAAGTCCTCTGTTTACTGTCCAATTTTCATGGACCCCTACAAGAAGGAAAATATACTCTTAGTATCCAATATTAGAGAACAAATAACGACAAAGCTTCTGTTAGGAACTTCGTTATTTTTATTTTTTTTAATTTTTTTTTATTATTTTTTTTTGCGGTACGCGGGCCTCACACTGTTGTGGCCTCTCCCGTTGCAGAGCACAGGCTCCCGACGCGCAGGCTCAGTGGCCATGGCTCACGGGCCCAGCTGCTCCGCGGCATGTGGGATCTTCCCGAACCGGGGCACGAACCGTGTCCCCTGCATCGGCAGGCGGACTCTCAACCACTGCGCCACCAGGGAAGCCCCGTTATTGTTTTTAAATGAACTCAGTTATATTTTTTAATGAATTCGCATTTTAATTAATTGCATCTACATTGAAATTTGAAAGACAGTATATTCATTATGCTTTTAAAGACTATAATGTGGTTTTTATCGATATTATATAGATATTTGCATTAATTCAGGGCTAGGGCCCATTTTAAGGTATAACTTGAGATTTAAAATGTCTTAAAACCTGTTTAAAGGCTTAGAAGATTATCTGAAGTAGGACAACAGTAATAAGCATTTCTGTTAATCTAATATTTAAGAAAGACTTTCAGGGATTTAGCAGGCTGTTCATTTCCAGAGCAGAGTTTGGAAGTTACTTTTTTTTGCTAGAACTGTGTGGTCTGGCCCCCACTCATATTCAAGTTTTGGCTTTTTTTGTGGTACCTTCCCTGGCATATTCCCAGGGAGCTTACAAACCAGGCTCAATCTGATGACACTGTATACAGGACGGTGGTCCACAGCTCCAAGATGAACTATGGACTGCAGTAAACTGCATCTTCTGTTTGAAAGATCTAATAGAAGACCCTGTAGTGGCTAGACCCATTCCTGAGGGAAGGGTCTATATACTCTTTATATACTCAGTGCTTTGAGACTTCAAAGTAACATTGAGGGAACCAAGTAAATGGGGCTGTCTTTTCTTTACGTATGACTCTGATGTGTATGTATATATGTATGTGTGTTGGGATTTGGGGGAGGGAGTGATGGGAGAAAAGGCATCTTTATATTTTATTTTTGCTGGCAGTGGCATGAACAAATGGCCACTTCACATATTAGGACAAGGGTAAAACTAAGGATCCTTTCTGGGCATCTGCACTAATTATAGCCTGAATAAGTTGTCATCTCATTCTCACTCTATCTCCCTTTGATTTTATTTTGTTAAATAAATTTTGAAAGCACTTATACTGATGGATATTGGTGTTGAACACATAGTAGAAACTCAATAAATACTGGCTAGATGGTTAAGGAACGTTCTCACTGACAGCTCTTTATGTATCTTAAGATTTTAAACTATAGTATAAAATAAATTGATTTTCAGTATTTTTCAAAAGTGTGTTTAAAAAATATTTTATACTTCTGTATCAGCTAGTTACATTGACAAGAGAGCCAAAATACTTCTTTTGGCTAATATCCAGCATTAATGTATCATACCTTCAACTGATAGCCATGGTAACTTTCCAACCTGACTGATGAATAACACAGTCTAAAAATTAACTTAGAAGAGGTCATCCCACATGCTGTCCTAAGAAAACCAATTATATAATCTGCTCAACTACTGACTTGCATTACTAGCTAACATTGTTGAAACTTTATTTCTTCATGATGAATCAACTATCTTATTAGGGGATAATGAAATTATACAAAGCTTATTCTTCAGTGCTATACAGGTTGGGATTATCGTTGCCTTTTTTTAAAGGTCATTTTATTCACATTTCCTTATTAGTTCACATCTATAATTTTATTTATTTATTTATTATTTCCTTACTTATTTATGGCCACGCCACGCGGCTGGCAGGATCTCAGTTTCCCAACAAGGGATTGAACCTAGGCCACAGCAGTGAAAGCGCTGAATCCACCAGGCCACCAGGGAACTCCCTATCATTGCCTTTTAAGATGTCTGTCAAGTGTTTGAATAGCTGCTACCATGAACAGTAGTAGGATAAACTTTTTGTTTGTTTTTGTCTCTGACTTTCCTTTCAGGATCACTCTTCCTTACTCATGATAAATCTCAAGAGGCTTCTGTAGAACAGAAATCACAGAATTAAAATCTGATTAACAAAAATATGGGGTTACCAATGCTGTTCTATCAGGGAAACTGCATCTTTTCTAAGCATGTGATGATGAGTAATTCCATTAGACAGTTACTGGAGCAGTTGATTACATAATGGCATGAATGTATCAGTGTTGTTTTATCCAAGATAGGACCTGAAGGCCAGAGTTGACAGCTAGTCCTAGGTAGTGGTCTCTGGGAGCCTGGGAAGCTCCAAGCCATAATGTGCCTGCTGATGGAGACCAGGTCAAGGACTGGGACAATGAGCAGAGAGTAACAAGAGACCCTGGGAGGAAGCTACACTGGTCTTTGTTTGCCAGAATTAACATCAAAACTAGAAGTGGGGAGGGAGGTTCTATAAATTCAAGAGAGGGAGGATGTTTAACACTTAAATACTATAAGCCATGATCAGACAAAGTATTATTACAGCAACTGTTATTCCCAGAAGAACACTGAATTAGGAATGGGAGCTCCATGCTCACTTTTATGGATATATCCCCCATTTGCTTATCCATTCACCTATTGATAGACATTTGAGTTGTTTCCAGCTTTGGCTGTTGGGAGTAAAGCTGCTCTGGACATTGGTATACCAGTTTTTTGCAGACATGTTTGCATTTGTCTTAAATAAATACCTAGAAATAAAATGGTGGGTCCAGTTCTTTAAAGTGGTTGTACTGTTTTCCACTCACACCAGCAATATATGCATTCCACATCCTCGCCAACACTAGGCATTGCTGGGCTTTTTAATTTTAGCAATCCTAATGAGTGTATAATGGTATTGTTGTGTTTTGTTTTGTTTTTTGGCTGTGTTGGGTCTTCGTTGCTGTGCGCAGGCTTTCTCTAGTTGCAGCAAGCAGGGGCTACTTTTCGTTGCAATGCGTGGGCTTCTCATTGCAGTGGCTTCTCTTGTTGCGGAGCACAGGCTCTAGGCGCGTGGGCTTCATTAGTTGCAGCATGTGGGCTCAGTAGTTGTGGCATGCGGGCCCTAGAGCACATGAGCTTCAGTAGTTGTGGTGCGTAGGCTCAGTAGTTGCAGTACACAGGCTCAGTCGTTGTGACTTGCAGGCTCTAGAACAGGAGTCCCCAACCCCCGGGCCGCACAGCAGAAGGTGAGCGGCAGGCGAGCGAGCAAAGCTTCATCTGCCGCTCGCCATCGCTCCCCAGTGCTCACATTACCGCCTGAACCTTCTCCCTCCGCCCCGTCCATGGAAAAATTGCCTTCCACGAAACTGGTCCCTGGTGCCAAAAAGGTTAAGGACCGCTGCTCTAGAGCGCAGGCTCAGTAGTTGTGGAGCACGGGCTTAGTTGCTCCACGGCATGTGGGATCTTCCCAGACCAGGGCTCGAACCCATGTCCCCTGCATTGGCAGGCGGATTCTTAACCACTGCACCACCAGGGAAGTCCTGGTATTGTTGTTTTGAAAATACCTTTTTAATTTTTAATTTACATACAGTAAAACTGACTTTATTTTGGTGACTAATTCTCTGAGTTTTGATATATGTATAGATTTGTATAGCCACTATGACAATCAGGATATATAATGGTTCTACCACCCAAAAAAATTCCCTTTTGCTGCCTCTTTGTAGTCACATTCTCCTCTTACCCTAACCCTTAAAAGCCACATGTTATCTGTCCCTATAGTTTTGCCTTTTCCAGAATCATGCATTATGCAATACATAGAATCATGCAACATGAAAGAGTTTTAAGACTGGCATCTTTCAATCAGCATAACACCTTTAAGAGTCATCGATGTTGGTATCAGTATCTTTATTGCTTTCAGCTTTTGGCAATTATGAATAAAACTGTGATAAATATCTGCATAAAGCTTTTTATGTGAACACAAATTTCATTTCTCTAAATACCTAGGTGGGTTGGGTTATATGGTAAGTGGATGTTCCAACTTTATAAGAAAATGCTAAGCTGTTTTCCAGAGTGGCTTATTTTGCATTCCCACTAGCAATGTATGAAAGAAAGTTCCAGTTGCTCTGCATACTTACCAGCACTTGGTATTATTTTTTAAAAAATTTTACCCATTTTAATAGATGTACAGATGTACCATATCATGGTTTTACTTTGCATTTTTCTAAGGCCAGTATGTTGAGCATCTTTTCATGTACTTACTTGCCATACATAGATGATGTCTTGGGTGAAAAGTCTGTACAAATCTTTTGCCCATTTTAAAAATTGGGTTGCTTTCTCACTGTTGACTTTTGATAGTTATTTATTCTAGATTGAAGTCATTTTTTGGGCAAATGATTTGCAAATATTTTTCTCCCCATCTGGGCCTCATCTTTTTATTTCCTTAACTGTGTTCTTCTCAGAGCAAAAGTTCTCAATTTTGATTTAGTCAAGGGTATCAATTTTTTTTTTATGGTTTATGCTTTTGGTGTCGTATCTAGAAACTCTTTGCCAAATCCAATATCATGAATATTTTCTGTATCGTCTTGTAAAAGTCCTATATTTTACATTTAGATCTATGACTCCTTTTGAGTTAATTTTTTGTATAAAGGGTAAGGTATAGATCTTTTTTGGCGGGGGGGGGGGGGGCATGTGGCTGTCCAGTTGTTCTAGTTCCATTTGTTGAAAAAATTACTTTTGCATTGAATTATTTTTGCACATTTGTCAAAAATCAATTGACCGGGCTTCCCTGGTGGTGCAGTGGTTGAGAGTCTGCCTGCTGATGCAGGGGACACGGGTTCATGCCATGGTCCAGGAAGATCCCACGTGCCGCGGAGCGGCTGGGCCTGTGAGCCATGGCCGCTGAGCCTGCGCGTCCGGAGCCTGTGCTCCGCAACGGGAGAGGCCACAACAGTAAGAGGACCACGTACCGCAAAAAAAAAAAAAAAAAAAATCAATTGACCATATTTTTGTGGGTCTGTTTTTGGACTCTTATATTCCATAGATTTGTGTGTCTGGCCTTTCACCAATATAGCACTGTCTTGGTTACTGTAGCTTTTAATCAGTCTTAAAAGTGGTTAATGTGAGTCTTCCAACTTTGATCTTTCTCAAAATTGTTTTGGCTATTCTCATTTCTTTACATTTCCATATATAGTTTAGAATCAGCATGTTTATATCTATAACAAATCCTGCTGGGATTTTGAATGGAATTTTAGAATCAGTTTGTCAATGTCTACAAAAAAGCCTCCTGGAATTGTGCTCATATATATATATATATATATATATATACACACACACACACACACACACATATGCTTATATAATATATATAAAAATTGGGGGAGAATTGACATCTTAACAATATTATCTTCGAGATCATGAACACTATCTGTTTAGTTTCTTTTTCTCAGTAACAATTTGTATTATTTACATACTGCATATACAACATACAATGTAGTTTTCTTTCATACATTTTATTAAATGTATCCCTAAGTGTTCATATTTTTTATACTATTGCAAATGGCACTAACTTCATCTTTCAATTACTAAGTATACAGAAGTACAGTTGATTTTTATATATTAATTTTGTATCATGAGACCTTGCTAAAATTATTTATTAGTTCTAGTAATTTTTTCATATATAATCCTTAGGATTTTTTACATATACAGTCTTGTCATCTGCAAGTAAAGGCAGTTTTTTTTTTCTGACGACCTTTATACTCTGTATTTCTTTCTTCCCTCTAGTACAATATTAAATAAAAATTGTGAAATAGAAATTGTGAGAATAAACTTTGTTGCCTAGTTCCTATCATAGAAAAAGTTGTTCAGTCTTTCACCATTACACTTAACATTAGTTTGAGGAAGTCTCTCCTATTGCTAGTTTGCTGAGAATTTTTATCATGAATGGTTGTTTTATCAAATTTTTTTTGCATCTATTGAGATGATCATCTGGTGTTCTTTTTTATATTAACAGTGAATTATATGTATTGAGTTTTGAATGTTACATTCAAAATTTACATTGCATTCTGGTATAAATCCCACTTGGTCATGATGTAGTAACCATTTTATATATGCCGGATTCAATTTGCCATTTAAAAAAATGATATCTGGGTCTGTGTTCACGAGGGATATTGGCTTGTAGAGTGTTCTTTTCTTGAACTGTCTTTGCTTGGGGAAATCCTGACTTCATATAGAATGGATTTGGAATCCTCTTCCTCTATTTTCTGGAGTTTGGGTAAGATTGGTATTATTTCTTTCTGAAAAGTTTGAAAGAATTTAGAGCTTTAGAGCTGCCATTTGAGCCTGGAGTTTTCTTCTTGGAAAGGTTTGGAAAGGTTTAAGGTACAAATCCAATTTCTTTCATTGATATACAGCTATCAGACTTTCTGTTTTCTCTTGTGCCAGTTTTGGTAATTTGGTATGTATAAAGTTGTTCATAATATTCCCTTCTTGGTCTTTTAATGTATATGGAATCTGTAGTAATGTCCTTTTTCCTACACACATCTTGGTTCTGTGTGTCCTCTCATTTTTCTTGATCAGACTAGATAGAGACTTATCTATTTTATTAGATCTTTTTAAGGAACCACCATTGGTTCCATTGATTTTTCTCCATTATTGGCCCTTTTCCTTTGCTTTGTTTTCTGCTCTCATCTACATTATTCCCTTCCTTCTACTTTGGGTTTAATTTACTTTTCTTTTTCTAGCTTTTTAAGGTGAAAGCTTAGATCACCGATTTAATCCTTTCTTCTTTTCTGTCACAAGAATTTAAATCTATCAATATCCCTCTAAACTTTAACGATGCATTTAAAAATTTTTGATATGTTGTGGTTTCTATTATTTGGTTGAAAATATATGTTAATTTCCTTGTGATTTCTTCTGTGGTGGTTGGAAAATATAAGATTCCAAGCTTTTGAAATCTGTTGAGATCATCGTGTAGTCTGTCTTGGTGAATGTTCTATATGCATTTTATAAGAATATGTATCCTACAGTTGTTGGGAATAGTCTTCTATAAATGACAGTTACCTCAAGTGACATCATAGTGTTGTTCAAAACTTGAATTCCTTATTTTTTCCTTTGAATATTCTATCCGTTACGGAGAGAGTAATGTTTATTTCTGCCTTTATTTCTGTCAGTTTTTCCTTAATGTATTTTGAAGCTCTGTTATTAGTTACATATACATTTATGATTATCATGTCTTCTCCTGACTGACACATAAAATGTCCCTATTTCTGGTAATACTAATGGTCTCTGAAGTCTGCGTTGTCTGATAGTCATACAGCCACAGCAACTTTTTATACTTCTTGTTTGCATTGTATGTCTTTTCCAACCCTCTTGTTTGCAACCTGTATATTTGTATTTAAAGTATATCTCTTATAGGTAGCATATAGCTGGATTTTTTTAATAGACTTTCTTTTTTAGAGCAGTTTTAGATTCACAGCAAAACTGAGCAGGGAGTACAGTTACCCCCTTCCCACTCCCCTCACCCCCTCCAACACACAAGCCTCACCCACTATCAACATCCCACACCAGAGTGTTATAGTCAATGAACCTACACTGACATATGATCACTCAAAGTCTGTAGTTTACATTAGGGTTCATTCTTGGTGGTGTACATTCTGTGGGTTTTGACAATTGTATAATGGCACGTATCCACCACTGTAGTATAATACAGAGTAGTTCACCGCCCTAAAAATTCTATGTGTCCACCTATTCAACCTTCCCTCCTCTCTAACCCCTGGTAACCCCTGGGCTTTTTACTGTCTCCATAGTTTTGACTTTTCCAGAATGTCATACAGTTGTAAAGCTTGGCTTCTCTGGCTTAGTAATATGCATTTACGGTTCTTCCTTTTCTTTTCATGGCTTGATAACTCATTTCTTTTTAGCACTGAATAATATTCCATTGTCTGGATAGACCACTGTTCATCCATTCACCTCCTGAAGGACATCTTGGTTGCTTCCAATTTCTGCAATTATGAATAAAACTGCCATAAATATCCATATATAAGTTTTTGTGTGAACATAGTTTTTCAACTCATTTGGGTAAATACCAGGGAGTGTGATTGCTGGATCATATGGCAGGAGTATGTTTAGTTTTGTAAGAAACTGCCAAACTGTCTCCCACAGTGGCTGTACAATTTTGCATTCCCGCCAGCAATGAATGAGTTCTGTTGCTCCACATCCTCATTAGCATTTTGCGTTGTCAGTGTTTTGGATTTTTGCCATTCATATAGGTTGTAGTGGTATCGCAATGTCATTTAAAAATGCAACTCCCTAATGATATATGATGTTAAATATTTTTTTCACATGCTTATTTGCCATCAGTATGTCTTCTCTGGTGAGGTGTTTGTTCAGATCTGGTGTCCATTTTTTAATCAGGTTGTTTTCTTATTGTTGTTTTAAAGACTCCTTTGTGTATTTTGGATAAACAATCCTTTATCAGATATGCTTTTGCAAATATCTTTTCCCAGTCTGCCTCCCAGTCTGTGGCTTGTCTTTTCATTTTCTGGGCAGTGTCTTACACAGAGCAGAAGTTTTTAATTTTGATAAAGTCCAATTTATCAATTATTTCTTTCATGAATCATGCCTTTGATGTTGTATCTAAAAGGTCATTGCCAAACCCAAGATCATTTAGATTTCTCTAGATTTAACTCCTGGGTGTTATCTTCTAAGAGTCTTATGGTTTGCTTTATATTTAGGTCTATGATGCACTTTAATTTCTGGGAAAGGTGTTAGGTCTGTCTAGATTTTTTTTTTTTAATATGTGAATGTCCAGCTGTTCCAGCACATATTGAAAAGGCTGTCTTTACTCCATTGTATTATCTTTGCTCCTTTGTCAAAGATCAGTTGACTGCATTCGTGTGGGTTGGATCTTATTTAACTAGTCTGCCTTTTTTTTTTTTTTTTGCGGTACAGTCTGCCTTTTAATTGAAATTTTTAGTCCATTTTTTTTCAAGTAATTTTTGATATCTATGGGTTTAAGTCAGCCACTTTGCTGATTTCTAATTGTCCCATTTTTTTTTCCTTCCCATGTTCATCCTTTCCTGCCTTCTTCTGGGTTAAATGTATCTAATGCCTCATTGTTTTTAAGTCATACTTACATTATCTTTTTAGTTGTTTCTCTGTTAAGTTCTTTAAAATCATTTTCCCCCTTTTTCAGATTGGCTATGTCTATAGATGTTCAAGCTCACTAATCTTTCTTCTCCAATGCCCAACAGCCCACACAGTGAGTTTTTCATTTTAGTTCTTGAATTTACTTTTTGTGTGTTTTGTTACAATTTCCATTTCTCTGCTGAGATTCTCTATTTGTTCACTCTATGATTTTTCCTTTATGTCCTTGAACTTATTTAAATAGCTGCTTTACAGTTCTACTGAGTTCTCTTAACTACCAAGTGCTAGGTCATTTGGGGATCTGTTTCTAGTAACTTTTTTTTTTCTTGAACTTGGGGCACATTTTCCTGCTTCTTTGCATTATTAGTAATTTTTTATTGTATGACAGACATTGTGGATATTACTTCCCATAGGAATTTGGATTATGCCATCTTCCTTTGAATGGTATTGAATTTTATTCTTTGTTACAATGGAACTGTTTGTTTGAACTTAGCCCAGTATGGCCTGTGGGCTGGCTGCCTGTTTTCATAAATTAGGTTTTATTGGAACATAAAAACCATTGCCCATTTGTTTACATATTAGCTATGGCTGGCTCTGCACTACAACAGACCTGAGTAGTATAACATAGACCATATGGCTCAGAAACCTAAATTATATATTAGCTAGCCCATTAACAAAAAGTTTTGTCAACCTCTGCTCTAAAGTTCACTCCTAAAGTGGTCTCAAATTTCTTTTTTGTTGTTGGATATTCTGTCTTTTTTTAAAGTTTTTATTTTATATTGGAGTATAGTTAATTAACACTGTATTAGTTTCAGGTGTACAGCAGAGTGATTCAGTTATATATATACATGTATCTATTCAGTTGTACATATACATATATCTATATCCCTTGAAGAGGAACTAAAGGTCCTTGACTTTGTTTCATGGCTAAGCTATTATTATTTTGTCTTGCTTGACTGTTTTCCTTTGTTTCTGCATTTGCTCTTTGGCACTTGGGGAAGGCCTAGGAGGCTAAAGCTTTTCTATAAACTAGAGGCCAAGGACACACGGGTCTGTCCCTAGGAAGGCCCTGCAGGGTCCTGCTCAGCTTCAGTGAGACCCCATGCAAATTTCTGCCTCCCTTCCAGCTCCTTTTACTCTTGAACTCCTTTGTAATTTCACCTGCTTCAGTATCTCAGTCTCTTCCTCTGTAGCACAGCAGAATTGCCCCTCTGCTTGAATCAGATTCTCAGGCAGAATCTCAAGATGATCAGTTGTGGGGTTTAACATCATGTTTCCCTTCTTTTGGGGATCAGAATCCTGTGCTGTTGTTCAATGTCTGAAAATAGCTGCCCACATATATTTTGTCCAGGTTTAAAGTTATTTTTGGTGTGAGGGCAAATCTGGCACTACTTTTGTCATGGTAAGATAAAGCTGCTTTTGCAAAACCAAAGATCTTAGAAAACACAGAATGTTCTCATGATTCTCCTCATGGACTTTTATTTGTCTGACATTCATTGCATTCTAATCATTTTCAGGTTAACTAAGTCCAGTTCCCTTAACAATCCCTCATAGTACAAAACAGATACTACGTTAAGTCATTACATGTTAGAGGTGCACAACCAGGCCAGTTCCTGTCTTCCAGGAGTTCAGTCTAGTAAACCAGGTACATCACACACATCTCTTATGCCCTTTTTGAAATGCATCTCTGGAGCATATAGCAAGGCATATAGAACTAAAGGTAATCAGAAGCAGAGAGCTAGATTTCCTTTCCAACCCTCCATATCATCCTTATAAGTGGTAGAGGTGGGGAAGGAGTATATTATGGGAGAAATTGGATAAAACTTAAAGAAATCTAAAAAATACTTAGTACTGACTTGGACAAAGGTCACCTTTTTTGGACTTCTTATCAACTATTAAGAAATAAATTAAATGCATGCTAGTTTTTACCTTAAGATCAGTAGTTTCAGAAATAATCAATGGAGTTTCATTTCATGAATTTTTACAGCTGTTTTTGGTCCAAAATCTACGATATAGTCAGGGATCACAACCTCATTTATAGAGTCTTTGCCTGCACTTTCTTATGGCTAGGCCTCCCTCCAGTGAAGTTTGTACTGTTTTAGTTACCCTTAAGTCTTATCTTAGATAAGTTCATTCAGTGACAACATTCCAGTGGGAAGTTTGGAAGGTACATCACAAGCATTGTACCCTATTGACTGTCCAAACATCAAACAATAAGATATTTAGGGGAGAAACTTTTAAGCTAATTTCAAATTAATCTAAGCTTTTCATAATATTTGGTTGGTTATCTATTTTATATATAGTAGTGTATATGTCAATCCCAAACTCCCAATTTATCCCCCCCCACCTTTCCCTTTTGGTAACCATAAGTTTGTTTTCTGTAAGTTTGTTTCTGTTTTGTAAATAAGTTCATTTGTATCATTTTTTTTTTTAGATTGCACATACAAGTGATGTCATATGATGTTTGTCTTTTTCTGTCTGACTTACCTCACTTAGTATGATAATCTCCAGGTCCATCCATGTTGCTGCAAATGGCATTATTTCATTCTTTTCAATGGCTGAGTAATATTCCATTGTATATATGTACCACATCTTTTTTATCCATTCATCTGTCGATGAACATTTAGGTTGCTTCCATGTCTTGGCTATTGTAAACAGAGCTGTAGTGAACACTGGGGTGCATGTATCCTTTGGAACCATGTTTTTCTCCAGATATATGCCCAGGAGTAGGATTGCTGGATCACATGGTAGCTCTGTTTTTAGTTTTTTAAAGAAATGCCATACTGTTCTCTGTAGTGTCTGCACCAATTTACATTCCCACCAACAGCGTAAGAGTGTTCCTTTTTCTCCACACTCTCTCCAGCATCCGTTATTTGTAGACTTTTTGGTGATGGCCATTCTGACTGGTGTGAGAGACATCTCATTATAGTTTTGATTTGCATTTCTCTAATAATTAGCTATGTGGACCATCTTTTCATATGTCTCTTAGCCATCTGTATGTCTTCTTTGGAGGAATGTCTATTTAGGTCTTATGCCCATTTTTTGACTGGGTTGTCTGTTTCTTTGACATTGAGCTGCATGAGCAGTTTGTATATTTTGGAGAGTAATCCCTTGTCAGTTGCATTGTTTGCAAATGTTTTCTCCCATTCTGAGGACTGTCTTTTTGTTTTGTTTATGGTTTCCTTTGCTGTGCAAAAGCTTGAGTTTAATTAGGTCCCATTTGTTTATTTTTGTTTTTATTTCTGTTATTCTAGGAGACAGATCAAAAAAGATCTTGCTTTAATTTATGTCAAAGACTGTTCTGCCTATGTTTTCCTCTAAGAGTTTTATATTATCAGGTCTTACATTTAGGTCTTTAATCCATTTTGAATTTATTTTTGTGTATGGTGTTAATGTTCTAATTTCATTCTTCTACATGTAACTGTCCAGTCTTCCCAGCACCACTTATTGAAGAGGATGTCTTTCCTCCACTGTATAGTCTTGCCTCCTTTGTTGTAGATTGATTGACCATAGGTGCATGGGTTTATTTCTAGGCTTTCTATCCTGTTCCATTGATCTATATTTCTGTTTTTCTGCCAGTACCATACTGTTTTGATGACTGTAGCTTTGTAGGATAATCTGAAGTCAGGGAGCCTGATTTTCCTCCAGCTCCGTTTTTCTTTCTCAATTGCTTTGGCTATTCGGGGTCTTTTGTGTCCCATACAAATTGTGAAATTATTTGATCTGGTTCTGTGAAAAATGCCATTTGTAATTTGATATGGACTGCACTAAATCTGTAGATTGCCTTGGAAAGTATAGTCATTTTTGACAATATTGAATCTTCCAATCCAAAAACATGGTCCATCTGTTTGTGTCATCTTCTATTTCTTTCATTAGTATCTTACAGTTTTCTGAGTACAGGTCTTCTGCCTCCTTAGGTAGGTTTACTCCTAGGTATTTTATTCTTTTGATGCAATGGCCAATGGGATTGTTTTCTTAATTTCTCTTTCTTGTCTTTTGTTGTTAGTGTATAAGAATGCAAGAGATTTCTGTGTATTAATTTTGTAACCTGCAATTTTACCAGATTCATTGATGAGCTCTCATAGTCTTCTGGTAGCATCTTTAGGATTTTCTATGTATAGTATCATGTCATCGGCTAACAGTGACAATTTTATTTCTTCTTTTCCAATTTGCATTCCTTTTATTTCTTTTCCTTCTCTGATTGCTGTAGCTGGGACTTCCAAAAAACTATGTTGAATAGAAGTGGCCAGAATAGACATCCTTGTCTTGTTCCTGATCTTAGAGGAAATGCTTTCAGCTTTTCATGATTGAGTATGATGTTAGCTGTAGGTTTGTCATATATGGCCTTTATTATGTTGAGGTACATTCCCTCTATGCCCACTTTCTGGAGAGTTTTTATCATAACTGGGTTTTGAATTTTGTCAAAAGCTTTTTCTGCATCTGTTGAGATGATCATATGGTTTTTATTCTTCAGTTTGTTAATATGGTGTATCACATTGATTGATTTACACATATTGAAGAATCCTTGCATCCCTGGGATAATCCCACTTGATTATGGTGTATGATCCTTTTAATGTGTTCTTGGATTCTGTTTGCTAGTATTTTGTTGCAGATTTTTGCATCTATGTTCATCAGTGATATTCACCTGTAATTTTTTTTGTGTGATATCTTTGTCTGGTTTTGGTATCAGGGTGATGGGCCAAGTGGAATGAGCTTGGGAGTGTTCCTTCCTCTGCAGTTTTTTGGAAGAGTTACAGAAAGATAGGTGTTAACTCTTCTCTAAATGTTTGATAGAATTCACCTGTGAAGCCATCTGGTTCTGAACTTTTTTGGTTGTTGGGAGTTTTTTAATCACAGTTTCAGTTTCAGTACTTGTGATTCTATTCATATTTTCTGTTTCTTCCTGGTTCAGTCTTAGAAGATTGTTACCTTCTTAAGAATTTGTCCAGGGAACTTCCCTGGTGGTCCAGTGGTGAAGACTCCATGCTTCCAATGCAGCGGGGTACAGGTTCGATCCCTGGTCAGGGAACTAAGAGCCCACATGCTGTGGGGCATGGCCAAAACTTTTTTAAAAAGAGAAAAAAAAATTTGTCCAGTTCTTCTAGATTGTCCATTTTTTTGGCATATAGTTGCTTGTAGCAGTCACTTATTATCTATTGTATATCTGTGGTGTCTGTTGTAACCTCTCCTTTTTCATTTCTAATTTTATTGATTTGAACTCTCTCCCTTTTTTTCTTGGTGAATCTGGCTAAAGGTTTATCAATTTTATCTTTTCAGAGAACCAGCTTTTAGTTTCATTGATCTTTTCATTGTTTTCTTTGTTTCTATTTATTTCTGCTCTGATTTTTCTTTCTTTCTTTCTACTAACTTTGGGTTTTGTTTGTTCTTCTCTAGTTGCTTTATGTGTAAGGTTAGGTGGTTTATTTGTTTCCTGACGTAAGATTGTATTGCTATATAAACTTCCCTCTTAGAACTGCTTTTGCTGCGTTCCATAGGTTTTGGATCGTTGTGCTTTCACTTTCATTTTTCTCTAGGTATTTTTTTATTTTCTCTTTGATTTCTTCAGTGATCCATTGATTGTTTAGTAGCATATTGTTTAGCCTCCATGTGTTTGTGTTTTTTAAGGGTTTTTTCTTGTAGTTTATTTCTAATCTAATAGCGTTGTGGTTGGAAAGGATGCTTGATATGATTTCAGTTTTCCAAAATTTACTGAGGCTTGCTTTGTGGCCCAGCATGGATCAATCCTGGAGAATGATCCATGTGCACTTGGAAAGAATGTGTATTCTGCTGCTTTTGGATGGAATGCTCTATAAATATCAATTAAGTCCATCTGGTCTAATGTGTTATTTAAGGCATTTGTTTCCTTATTGATTTTCTGTCTGATCTGTCCATTGTTGACAGTGGGGTATGAAAATTCCCCCACTATTATTGTGTTACTGTTGATTTCTTCTTTTATGGCTGTTCGTATTTGCCTTATATACTGAGGTGCTCCTATGTTGGGTGCATATATATTTACACTTGTTATATATCCTTGGATTGATCCCTTGATCATTATGTAGTGTCCTTCCTTATCTTTTGTAAGTCTTTATTTTAAAGTCTATTTTGTCTGAGTATTGTTACTCCAGCTTTCTTTTGATTTCCATATGCATAGAATACCTTTTTCCATCTCCTCACTTTCAGTCTGTTTGTGTCCCTAGGTCTGAAGTGGGTCTCTTGTAGACAGCTTATATACAGGTCTTGTTTTTGTATCCATTCAGCCAGTCTATGTCTTTTGGTTGGAGCATTTAATCCATTTACATTTAAGGTAATTATTGATATGTATGTTCTTATGGCCATTTTGTTAATTGTGTTGGATTTGTTTTTGTAGGTCTTTTTTCCTCCCCTTCTGTTGTTCTTTTGTGATTTGGTGACTATCTTTAATGTTGTGTTTGGATCCCTTTTTTTTTCTGTGTGTGTATCTCTATCATAGATTTTTGGTTTGCAGTTACCATGAGGTTTTGATATAGCACTCTCTATATAAATAAGATTGTTTTAAGTTGCTGGTCTTTTAATATCAAATGCATTTTTAATATCCTGCATTTGTACTCTTCTCATGATTGCTGGTTTTGATATCATATTTGTGTTGGATGATTTCCTACCTTTACTGTGTGTTTGCCTTTACCGGTGAGCTTTTCCATTTGTAGTTTTCTTGTTTCTAGTTGTAGTCTTTTTTTTTTTTTTTCTGCCTAGACAAGTTCCTTTAGCATTTGTTGCAAAGCTGGTCTGACAGTGAATTCTTTTAGCATTTGCTTGTCTGTAAAGCTTTTGATTTCTCTGTCGAATCTGAATGAGAGCCTTGCTGGGTGTTCTTGGTTGTAGGTTCTTCCCTTTCATCAGTTTGAATATAATCATGCCACTCCCTTCTGTCCTGCAGAGTTTCTGCTGATAAATCAGCTTGTAGCCTTATGGGTATTGCCTTGTATGTTATTTGTTGCTTTTCACTTGTTTCAATATTTTATCTTTGATTTCCACCATTTCTGTCTCCTAGCTCACTTATCCATTCTTCTGCCTCATTCTGCTACTGATTTCTTCTACTGTATTTTTCCTCTCAGTTATTGTATTGTTCATCTCTGTTTGTTCTTTAGTAGATCTTCTAGCTCTTTATTATACATTTCTTGTATCTTCTTGTTCTGTGCCTCTATTCTTTTGCCAAGACTTTGGATCATCTTTACTATCATTACTCTGAATTCTTTTTTTTGGTAGATTGCCTATCTTCACTTCCTTTAGTTGTTCTTCTGGGCTTTTTTCTTGATCCTTTGTATGGGAATTTTCCTCTGTTGTTGTGTCTTTCTGTGATTGCAGTTTCCACTCCACAAGCTGCAGGGTTGTAGTTCCTCTTGTTCCTGCTGTCTGCCCCCTGGTGGATGAGGCTGGTCTAAGAGGCTTGTGCAGGCTTTCTGGTGGGCAGGGCCATGTCAAGGGGTGTGTCTGGCAGGCAGCTATGGGCTCAGGAAGACTTTAGGCAGCCCATCTGCTGATGGGCTGTCTTCCCATCCTGTTGGTTGTTTGGCCCGAGGCTTCCCCATACTGGAGCCTGCAGTCTGTTGAGTGGGGCCAGGTCTTGGTGAGAAAGTGGGGGCCTCCAGGAGGGCTCACACCAACGAGTACTCCCCAGAACTACCACCACCAGTGTCTTTGTCCCCACAGTGAGCCAGAGCCACCCCCCCACCCTTGCCTCCACAGGAGACCCTCCAATACCAGCAGGTAGGTCTGGTCCAGGATCCTATGGGGCCACTGCTTTTTCCACTGGTTCCTGGTGCACATGAGACCTTGTGTGCACCCTTCCAAGAGTGGAGTTTCTTTTTCTACCTGTCCTGTCGAATTCCTGTGATCACACCCCACTGGCCTTCAAAGCCAGATGCTCTGGGGGCTCCTCCTCCTGATGCCAGACCCACAGGCTGGGGGTTCTGGTGTAGGGCTCATGACTTTCACTCCTGTGGGAGAACCTCTGTGAGATAATTATTTTCTAGTTTGTGGGTCACCCACCTGGCAGATATGGGAGTTGGTTTTATTGCGAGTGCACCCTTTCTACCATCTCATTGTGGCTTCTTTGTTTTTGTGTGTAAGATATCTTTTTTGGTAGCTTCCAGTGTTTTTCTGTTGATGGTCATTCAGCAATTGTGATTTTGGTGTTTTTGTGAGATGAGGTGAGCTCACGTCGTCCTACTCCACCATCTTGTCCTTGCTTCATAATTTCATAATATCTAATTTAGAAGGAAAAATAGGTGGCTTTGCCATGTCTAACTTGTGTTGTTTAGAGTTGGCCCTAGTGTAAAGAAAGACCATCATTCTGTCCTGCTCTTTGAGTTGTAAATGTGTGAACAAGGGACGCAGGCTCATGATGTTTGAGGCAGGAGCAAATTTTGATATGCTTGTTTCCCTCAACAGTATAGATCAGAGTCAGTCAGTCAGAAAATATTTACTCCAAAGGGCCAGAGTAAATATTTTAGGCTTGCAAACCACACAGTCTCTGTCACAACTAAACTCTGCCACTAAAGCATGAAAGTAGCCATAGACAATACGTAACAAATGAGCATGCCTATGTTCAAATAAACTATATTTGAAAAAACAGGCAGCTAGAATTTGGCCCGAAGGCTACAGTTTGCTGAGCCCTGGTGTACATAAATAAATCCAAGGTAGCAAAAGTTTGTTGTCAGTTTTATAAAATTTGCCTGATCTTGAAAAGACATTTTCCTATTTCTAAATGCCATTTTTAGATGATTATCTTATCTTTTCTTTCTATTAAGATAAAGCTGTTGTTACCTTACATTTCCTCCAAGTGATGAAAGTGGTAAAGATTTGTTTCTACTTGCTACCTAATCGTACAGTAGTTTGCATTCTATGACTTCAAAATGAAACTTCCCTTCTCTTGACAGATAAACTATATGTGAAGATTGGTGAAAGGGAACACTGATTTCTGAAGTAGCCTGGAGAGGAAAAGCACTGCTCAATATCAAGTGGACAAATGCTTGGTGTTTTCCAAAGACGCTATTGAAGTAGTCTTTGCTACTGCTTTCCTTCACTCAGTCAAAGCTCTTCATAACATGGGCTGCATGAAATCAAAGCAAACTTTCCCATTTCCCACCACACTCGAGAGTGAGAAGAGGCATGAGAGTCAAGAAAACTTTATGCCTGAAGAGAGACTTCTACTCAGGATGCCTTCTCTAGTTAATGTCAAAGAGGAAGTGAAGGAACCCCTAGGGCCTGAAATTGTGGTCTTTGAATTTGCACACCGCCTGTCCCAGGAAATCTTGAGTGATGCCTTGCAGCAGTGGGCTGGCAACCACCTCAAGTACTATGACATCCCATATATTGAGAGTGAGGGGCCTTGACGCTGTGTGTAGGATGATGACACTTTCTCCAACTGTGGATAAAGTTGGTGCTAGTTTAAATACATGAAACAACAGCAAAAACTGGTGTGAATAAATACAAATAACTCCATCTGGGTGTAAAGAAAAATATTTCGATAGCCATCAAGAGTCTAAGAATACCTAAAATGAAGTGTTTTAAGCAGTTCTACATTAACAGCAATTTCTATCTGCTTGGTCTTGGATTTTAGTCATTAAAGGGTTAAATGTAAGTCCTCTGGTGCCACAGTAATCAGCTGTGTCACACCACTTCCAGAGGCAACAATGCCATCACCAAAGAAATAAGAATTTTTAAAATTCTTTAAAGAATTTAATTTATTTAAAACCTGTGTTTTCAAAATGGTCATTTTAAAGACATTCTTTTAAAATATTTGTCAATTTATACAAAAAAAAAACCAAGATATGAAAAGGATTTTCTTGAAATGCCTGGGCACTCAAGCCATAGCTGTTAACAGTGGGTCTTGTTTGCCAAAATCTTTTGAGTCAAGGATCCCTCCCCTTCTTAACACAAATGACCAAGCATTAGAAAGCAACCCATGTGGAAGAGGTCCACCGTGAACTATGTCCTTAATAAGATATTTACTTTTGTAGATGAAAAGCATAACCATCACCTTGAACCTCAGGGCCCTAACTAATCACACCTGTTACTGGATGACTCAGGCTTTGCATATAAGCATCTTAACAATATACAATTTACAGAAGTCATGACAATGTTTATTGCATTGAATTAGGTAGCCCAGTGATATTACTATACAAGGAAACAAGCAGGGGAGCTTTTATAAACAGCAATCCAGAAAACTGTAAAGTAATAGAAGCCCTAGTTGGCAAGGTGGAAAGAAGAACCTGGTCTCAGTGCTGCGTGTATGTTAAGCTTTACTGTCTCACAGATGCAAGGGGCTGGTACATGGGCAATCACCATTCAGATTACTGTGGGACCAGATTATGCATGAGAATTTATAGTTATTACAAAAGATCAAATACTCTTCCAAAGGGAATACTCATGTGTATTTTTAATGATAACAAAGCCCATGGGGCATTTATAGCCATATACTATACTATTTTCATAAATTTGGCTACTTTTTTAGGAAGCCTTTTTTTTTTTAAAGTAAGTACTGTTTAAGATCAATGGTAACAGAAAATTCAGGAAAGGGGGAAGAAGGTACTAGAAGATGTAACTTGTAAGATAATTGAGACTGAATCTTTACAAGTATCTTTTCATCAAGATTTGCCACACATTGAGTTTAACTGGAATAGGAATTATTTAAGCCCATGCAATTAGATCCTTTTATTAAGATACAACAGACCCTTGTCCTTGAAATCTAAAGAAAGGCAGAAAAAGGCTTGTGACCTCTAATGACATAAATGTGTATGACCTTATAAGCAGGCAGAATTGCTACCTCTAATTTTAGCAGTTATACTCTGAAACCCACAATCAAATAGACTGAATTCTCCAAGGTAAATTGGCAAAGAAAATTCTTTTGAAGTGAGTGGTGTGCCACTTTTCAGTTGCCTTTGGACAACTGGTCATTTAACTTTCACCTAATCCCAGGGTTTGTACTGTCCTGTTGTACTTATAATCTAGCAACTTTACAAAATAGAAAACCCACCACCCCTGTTTATACAAGGATCTGAAGTTACAAGGCTAAGAACAGAAAGTTTCCAAAAAGTGCAAAACATATTTCCAGCTCATGAAGAAAAATTTAGGTTTATGAGTGCTTATACTAATGATTCAGACAAAAGCCTAGATGTTGCCGTTTTTCATTCATTTTATATTTTACATCAGATACTTTTGCTGCAAGGTCACTGCTGTTTAAAAGATATAAGTAAGTATATAAGATAATACATATTATGGTGAGAACACAAAGCCATATAAAAGCAGCGCATCACACTAAATTTTTCAGCATACATAGGGACGTAGACTGGTAGGCTTTGATTATATCTAAATATTTTGATCTCCGGTTCCTCCTTTGCCCTGGGCCTCTATTTTCTAGGGGTAAAATACAGGCAGGCCTGCCAGACCCGTATCTAAGGGTCTAATCTCTGTTGCCACCCTCTCTGATACTATGGCAATAGGGTTTTGTCACTGAGCACCACCCCCTTGCCCCTGACTCACTTTAACAGTATAGTATCTTGTGACATACAGACACTTACGGAGACGTACGCTGTATAATATGTCAAACCATGGACACAGAACTACAAAGGCTTGCATAATCAGTGAGTTAGTGGATAAACCAAGTTGGGGGCAGGCAGGAAAGAGCTGGATCAACAAATATACTACGTATGATTGTTATCAAGATATAGTTTGGCCTAGATGACAAGATAAATGAGAACATCTTTGATACGATAATTCAATTTCTTACATACCTTCATCTTTAAATATTGGATTTACTTCATTTTGAAGGTCTTTCATGAACAAAGAGTAGAAGGGCTGCTTGAGAAGGAAGGAGAACAGAAGACTGAAAGAATTATTAGCTACTGGAATGGGAAACATTTGTTCCAACTTAGATCACAAACACAGAAGAAATAAGAATAGTGGCCAAATTATAAGGGAAAAGAAAATGGGGAAAAGAGGGCCCAAGAAACAACACTCACGTCAGGCTCCAAAAACGAGTTTCCAGTGTTTTCATCTGAGGGGAAGGACACAGTAGCCAAGTTCCGTTCCGTTCTTTACCACACTCACATGTGCCCAACCACTGAATCTTCTCCCTCAAGAACATCCAGTAGAGGGGCAGATGAGTGCCACCCGCATGACAAAGAACCTGCAGGGGGCAACTCTGGAAGCAGCAGATTAGCAGAGAGAAATGTGCTGATTCCTCATTTAAGAAAACTCACATAACCCCACACATGTGCTTCACTGCTCCCTTCCCAGTTCAGTGTCTTTTGAAAGCTAGTTATTACCTTTCAGTCACAGGCCTTTGACCTGACAGTTCTCCACTTTCCATTGCCTTATCAGTTCTTTGCAAACTACCTATGGTTATTAGCACTTAAAGCACAATTTTGAAGGGGATAAAAATTATCTTAGTCCCAAAGGAATCATTTGTGTCAAACTGCCTTATAAGTATTAAAAAGAGACATGTTGAATGAAGTAGATGACACTCATATATCCTACTCAGTATCACTGGCATTGTATGAGATGGGGGAACTATACTTTTGTAATTATATAGTTTGAGAAATCAAAAGTTAGAGACAAATTATAAATAATGTCAAGGAACAGTAATTTAAAAACAAAGTTCTAACAAATAAATTGTTTGCTTAATCATAATGCCCCCATCCTGTATTTGTGTGACCAAACTGGACATGTCTTCCTTGGAGCAGTGGGCACAGGCTCAGATGTATTCCCTACATCTTACTTGGCAAAACACAACTTTTGTTAGCAAATCTCTTCACTGTAAGACTTAGCTATGAAATGGTATATTTTTTCCCTAATATTTTTGTGAAAACATTTTTCCTAACTGTTCAATAAAAGTCTAGTTGCAATTAACTAGTTATGAGTCCTTATTTAATTGAAGCAAGCAAATGCTTTTCACCATTGTGTGATTTCAAATTTTTTAACATAAAGGACTTAACATTTTCTGCATTTCTAGCAAATACAAAGAAAATAAAAGTCCATTTACACAAGTATTTTCTTAGATCATTCACATCCACATTTAGAAGCTTTAAGAATATAAATGTAAACATGTTCATTATCATGGCATCTTTTTTCCAAATATGTTCCTAATTTTGGGGGGAAGAAAAATGCTTCATGTTAAGTATATTGAGAACAGAAAATTTAAAGCAATTCCTTCTGGACTGCAATTTCCTCATCTATGAGAAGGGTGCAGGATATAATCTTTGATGTCTTTTCCGGTTCTGCCTGCTTTTCATTCTTTCACAAAACTAAAGTTCTCTTAGTTTCTCAGGGGTTTGGAATTATGGAAAAATTGTACCAAGCTATAAAGTAAATCATAAGCTGATCTTTAATTTAAAAATAATTCTTACCTAGACATTAACATTCCAAGTCTGGAACATCCACAGTTGTGTACCTTAAAAAAACTTATTTTGTCAACAGCACCAATTACTGAAGGTACTTCTATTTTGAACAGAAGTCCTCTTGTTTTCAAGTCCTTTCTCCTGATTTGAACTGTGTAAGAACAAATTACTGTTATCACACAAAAGTCTGATGTAAATTGCAGAAGGCAGAGTGTCTCTATCTTAGAGATTAGAGTTTTCTAATGCCTCATTCTGCCAGATTAGCAAATACTCTAAACAACAAGAAATAATGCTTTTACTTTCCCCATAGGAAGAGATTCTGGTTAACTTCAGAAAAAGCCAAGGCTGAGTCGATAATACTGGAAAGACAACCTCATAATAAGCTTTTCTCTTTGCCTGAGATTTCTATCATTATAAAAGGAACACTTCAGCTACAGAAACTCATAATTATTTTAAAACAGATTTATATATGGAGAAAATTCTATGAAGTGTTAACACAGTATCCAAAAAAAATTGTTTTTAGTTTTTATAACCTATACATAAGTTTACTTAATCAACATTAAAAACCAATACCCTAAGCCAAAACATAAAGTTCCCATTTCAATTAGATATACTAACTCAAGAATCTAAAACCTTCAAATTTTCCCATCTTTTAAAATAGGGCTGGCAAAATTTTTCTGAAAAGGACCAGACAGTAAATATTTTAGGCTTTGCAGGCCTTATAATCTCTACTGCAACTACTCAAAGCAGCCACAGATATGTCAACAGATGAGTAAAGCCATGTTCCCATAAAGTTTTATTTATGGACAATGATACTTGAATTTCATGTAATTTTCACATGCCACACAATATTGGTCTTTGATTTCTTTCTCCAACCATTTAAAAATGCAGAAACCATTCTTAGCTGAGGGATATATGAAAAAAAAAAAAAAGGCAGCAGGTTGGCTTTGGCCCATGTGCCATAGTTTGCCAACTCTGCTCCAAAATAATACTTTAAAAATCCAGTCTCTTCAAAATTTCAAATCATTACTTCCCAGAGATTTGAAGTGATTATTCAAAGCTTCATCAGTAACTTCTTTTAGATCAGCTGGTTTCCACTTCGGACTCTGGTCTTTATCTATTAAAACTGTCAAGACATAAGAAACGTTAGTATTCTCTTTGGTTATTACCAGATTTTAATTACTGAATTGACACAAACTACCTTGGACTAGGCATATTTTTCTATAGCACATCTTTTTCTGCAAAGTTGAAATTTTTGTATGTGTTCCTTTTTCTTTTTCCCCTTAAATTAAGCCCTCACAAAATTGGATGATGACCTCACCTGCTAAGCCTGATGTCTCTAGCTTGAATACAGTCTGCTGAACTAATCCAGTGGTTTAAGCCTT
Organism: Delphinus delphis; assembly: GCF_949987515.2. Classification (NCBI taxonomy): domain Eukaryota; kingdom Metazoa; phylum Chordata; class Mammalia; order Artiodactyla; family Delphinidae; genus Delphinus; species Delphinus delphis. The sequence goes on along the minus strand of NC_082689.1, from coordinate 44,091,190 downwards.
AGAACTCTTTTTTCTTTTTCTAATAATATAATAAATGAAATCTCTCTTTAGCTCTTTATAAAAGAGGTAAAACCAGAGTTGGTGTGGCTTAAAGGGAAGGCAGGAGAGTGGGTAGAGCGCAGATCTGTCTTCTAACCTCCTCCACATTGAACTGAGAGGAAACTTACTTGAGGTACAGGAAAAGGGACTTTATACATAATTAAATGTGGATACAACTGTTTTGCTGAATCTTCTAGCTCACACTGAATTAAAATACCAGACCACCTTCAGGTTATCACGAGAAGCTCTGCTTCTCTTATTTCAGTGTAGTCATCACTTGGTGTAGCCACACAGTATCCCCACAGGATTTTAAGTATGAGGCAATCAATCCATAACCTCCTTTAAAAAGGGAGGAGAATGTCAATTTCCTGGTTGTGATAGTATACTACAGTTATACAAATGTTACCATTTGGGAAACTGGGTGAGGGGTATGCAGGATCTCTCCATATTATTTTTTACACTGCATTTGAATCTACAATTATCTCAAAAAATTAAAAACAAAAAAGAAAGAACAGGGCTGTACCTAGTCTGGCTGTGGTAAGGAATTTCAGCCATGCTTAAAATGTGCGTAATTCTTGTGGGGAATTAAAGTATTTAAACATACAAAGCCTACAGTGAACCTTAAAAAATGAGTTAATCACTAAAAGGCGAAATAGTTAAAGAAGCAATCTGGGAACCAAAGGCAGTAGGCTGCCTCAGAAGGTAGAGGGAAGGGGGCTTTATGCATAATTAAATGTGGATACTGGAGGTTCTCAAGGTTTGGCTGCCTAACTATAGGATTCCAGTGTCAGATCAGTGGTGATACTGAACACTGATGTTATGATCCCTGCCAGTTTGAAAGTTTTACATTCCCTGGACAGAGTAAATAAAAACAATCCTGGAGCATTCTTTCTACAAGAATCTCTTCCCTAAAAGCCCTCTGGGTCAATGCTATCTACCTCCTTGACAGTCCACTGAAGGTCAAATGGAAAGAGAATATTAATCACATTTGCATGTTATTTAATTTCAAACTAACAAAATTTTTATTCTAGCATAGATAAAACAAGTTCTTGCCGTGTAGACAACTCAGGTTTTTCAGGTTTCATGAGGCACCCACTCAAATTCCAGTTGGTAGCTCTCTAGCTCTTCTGAGATAATCCTTTAAAAATTTTTTTCCTGTAAATTCTTCTAAAGGAAGAAGTTTATTCTAGATGTTAAAAGTAAGAAGTTTTTACAGCCATTCCCCTAATTTGATAGTTTATTTTATCTAATTCGGTAACATACTTTATAATTAGTAAATTGTAGCAAACATTTGGTTATGTAAGAACCTGTTAACAGTTTTACCCAGAATAGATACTGCTTTCTGAATAAAGAGGTTATGCTGAAAGATGAGGGTACATACTTTCTCTTCATTAAAAAGTAGCTTGATAAGCACCTGGGCTATGAATCAGAACTTTGGTGCTGCTTGGTTTCAGCTCTTTTTCCTTAAAATAATTGACAGGATATCTAAAAGACAATACCTTTCTTTTCTAAGTTTAAGAAGGGCTGCTATAACATATAATGAATGAATACTTTAGCAACATAATCCAAGTAGCACACAGGTCCTCCTAAAATCAGAGGTCTAAGCTCTGATCCACATGCAGCAAGAATTTGCAGGGAATTAGTAGGATGAATGCATGTTTTCTATAAAACATACAGCCATTTCCTCTGACTCAACTCCACGTGTCCTCTGAAAGGATCTGTTTCTTTCTTATACTATATCATGCCAGAAATGAAGAGAATTCTACCACAGTGACCAGTGTTTATTGAAGCTTACAGCTCAGAGAGCATAACCTTTTATTCAGATAAAGTATATCTAGAGTCTGTACTATATTAAAGTGATAAATAAAAACATAAGAAAATTAGATATGTAAAATACAAGCAGAGTGAAAGAACTCATTTTATACAACATAAATGACAGCTACTATTTATAGGCATATGGACTTATACATAAAAAGAAATGGTTGCAGATTTGCTAGGAACAAAAAAAATCAACTACTTCACTAGCTTTTTCTTAATATTCTTACTTTGAAGATGATAAGCAAAAATAGAAATTAATAATAGTAGCATATGTTACTAATTATGCCATGTTTTTTTCTCAATGTCAATGTTTAACTGCTAGGTTCAGGCAAAGAGGTGGATGGTAGGGTCCAACACAGCTGGAATTTTAGAGAGGACTTCAGGCCTTTCTGCAGGAGAATAAACGTACCTTGCAAAGGCTTCAGCAGCAGAATTAATTTACAAACTCATGCTGCACTTAGCAGAGGGAGTCCATGTGACTGTAGGAGAATGATTACCTCTTATATATACATTAGGGAGCGGTGGCCACATTATTGGAATTTTTTAAACAATACTGGTTTCAAAGACTGGTCTTCCCTCATATGCCAGTTGGTAATATTCAAAAAAAACACTTTGCAATTTTTATAAAAGTTTGATTTTTCACTAATCAAACAACCATCATCTTTTTTTTTTTCTTTAATAGTATCTGCTCAAAAATCCTATTTCCATAATAGCCAGGAAGGAAACAACTGTCACTTACCTGCCCTAACACCTTCATGAAAGTCATGGCCTCTCTGAAAGAAAATCAAGATTAAATGCAGAATTTCTGGGCATCTTCATTCCTGATCATCTCCTCTCTTCCAGCCACTTTAGCCCCCACTCCGTGGCCACACCCTGAGCCATGACATTCAGAGACTGGACCACCTCTGAGAACCCACTCTGATCACCTCCTCCTTTTCTTATTTGCTCAAATATCTCCACTGCTACAAATCCCTGATTTAACTGAGCTCCACTGATCTACGCGACTTTCTCACCATTTGTTTTGGCTTCACTGCTCTTCATCCAGCCCAGTTTCCCCAGTTCATTAATGCGGTCATTTTTTTTTTCTTGAAAACGCCCTTATCTCCCTCAAGCCTTTCCCCCCGCCCTTTATTCTATCTTGGCAAAATCTCAGCACCAGCTGAACCCTACTATTTACCTCTGCCTGTGTTCGAGCAGCTAAAATCTTACTGCAGAAAAATCATACAACTGTGACTGGCTTCGTTTAAAATTCATGATCACCAATCTCAAACAGGCATGGAAAACTGCCTCACAATCCATGTTCTCTTCCCCAATGCAAGATAATGACTTCAACTGTCTTCTGTCCCCTCAACCTCTTCCCCTAGCAAGTTCTACTCTTTACACTATATTCTCCAGCTAATGAGTTAACCTTCTACTTTATTTTTAAAAAAGAAAAAAAGACGCCCTAAGACAGAACATTCTCTTCTTCCCACCAAAACATCTGCAGCCCAACTACAGCCATCTGCACATGCCTTCCCTTTCCCGTCTAAGGAGGAAGGGACCCACCCCTGCCAAAGGCCAATCCTCCCCTGCCTTCCCATTCATATGCCCTCTTCTCAAGGACTAAGCCTGAGAAGGTCACCTGTCTCTCTTTTCCTGCCATCATCAATGTAGGCAGTATAACTTAGTGGTTGAGTGCATGCAGTTCAAATGTCCTGGGTTCACCTCCTGGCTCTACTACACAGTAACTATGTGACCTTGGGCTAGTAATTTCTCTAACTCCCAGTTTCCTTATATGAAATGGTAATATCAACACATCCATCCTAAGATTATCTTAATCCACATTCCAGCACAGCATCTGACACACAGTAAGTGTTCAGTAAATGTTAACTATTATTAGTATCATCAACATAATCCTTTTTCCCTATTGGCTCATTCCCAGTCATTTACAAACATGTTCTAGTATCTTCCAAAGGAAATCTCAATTGATTCCACAGTCCCAGCTTCTACCCTATTTCTGTTTCAAGAAGAAAGGGTTGTGCACACAGTCTTCAATTCTTCACATCCCATTTACTCACTTCCCCTCCAGCTTACCACACTGCAACTTCTGCCTCCACACACCCCTGAGATAGCTTGCCAAAATCATCTGTAACTTCAGTATTGCCAAACGCAAAGCATGCCTTTATCCTCGTCTACTAGAGGCTCTGGCAGTGTTCCCTCCTCCTTGAAACACTCCTCTCCTGCTTTCATGACACCACGCTCTCCTGGTTCTCCCACCTCTGTCCATTTTCTCTTCCACTGCTCATTTTCCTTCTATATGATCTTATCCACTCTAAACTCAACACATCAGTGCCTGAGTGATCAATTCTGTTAAAAATAAGATCCTGTCCCTCCTCTGCTCAGAAAACATCCAGTGCCTTCCCATTTTACTCAGAACAAAAGCCAAAGTCTTATAAAGACCTCCATGGCCATGTATGCTCTGCACAGCCCTTCCCTATGCTGTCCGCTCTGACCTCCTTTCTTTCTCACTCCCCGACCACCCCTGCCCCACTCCATCAGCAAGGCCCCACTGCAGTTCCTAGAACAGGAAGGCCACCCCTCACCTCAGAGCTCTGTACGTCAGGTGCCCTCCAGATAGTGCATGGCTCACTCCCACACTTCTTTCAGGTTTTCACTCAAAGAACATCATCTCAGTGAGGTCTTCTCTGGTCTTCCTATCTACAAGTTCAACTCCTGTCCCCCTGTATTCCATACCCTCCTTCCCGATTTACTTGTGCTCCTTAGCACCTGTAATAATATACTACATATTTTACAAATTTATCTGTTTATAGTCTATCTCCCCCACTATAAAGTAAGTTCCAGGAGGGCAGGGATGTCTCTGTTTTGTTTACCTATATATTAGTGCCTAGCACATGGTAAGCACTCTTATTTGTTAAGTAAATAAATCTCCAAAGTGTTCTTTTTTTTAATTGGCGTTAATGTCTCTCAGACTTAAATCTCTAACCCACACCTCTAAGTTCCAACTCCTAAATGTGTTCTTTCCTTCATATCCATCAAGGCCTATCAATTCTATCGCCTACATTTGTCTCAAATCCATTTACTTCTCTCCACTGCCACTCTAGTCTAAGCCACTACTATTCTGCACCTGGATTACTGCAGTAAACTCATATCTGATCTCTACATCCACTCTGAATCCTCTCCCCAACTCCGTCATCATTCAGTAGCAATAATTACCTTCCTAAAACCAAATCACCCCCTGCTGAAACCCACGAGGCTTTTCAACATTCTCATTTCACACCCTTCAGGTCACCGATGAGCTGACATCTCAAAGATGTCTTCCTGGACCTACTTATTTAAAGCTTTCCCTTTGCTTCCCCCATTCCCTCTTGTCCTCACATCATTCTATCACCAACCGTGTAGGTTTCCTCTACAGCACTTACCACAATTTGTAATTATTTTACTTATTTTGTTTACTTGTTCTTTATAGCCTCAGGAGGCTATAAATCCCATGAGAACAAGGACATACAACAGCATAATACTTAGCACAGTGCCTGGCACATAGCGAAACATATTTTCTGAGAGAATGAAGGAAGGAGGAACTCAATCAATCCAGGCAGTACACTAAATGTACAGTGAAAAACAGGGACTGGGTGAAGTGTACTGGGTAGGGGTCAGGAGCGTGACCATCTGGTTTCACACGCCATGTCTCTGCCACTTAACAGATGCACCACCTTAGGCGGGTTACTTTACTTTTCTATGCCACTGTTTCCTCATCTGTAAAGTGGAAACAATAATAGTACCTGCCTTCTACAGACAGTGTAATATTTAACTGAGAGAATGCACGTAAAGTGCCTAGCGTAGTACCTACTCATAATAAACAAAAGACCTCAGCTGCCATTTACATCCTATGGAGTGACCTCAATATATGACTAATAGAGCTTAATTTATGGTTGGATGAACTATTTTGAATATCTTCACTATTTCAGGACATCGAAGACCATTAGGTATGTCTGCTTTCTAGTTATTAAACATAATATTTCCTTTAGGCCATGAGCGTATTAATCTAAGGGTCCTCTACACATAACACAAAAGAGATAATTCTGCTTTAAAAGAGTTTATCTGGGGACTCCCCTGGTGGTCCACCAGGTAAGACTCTGTGCTCCCAATGCAGGGGGCCTGTGTTTGATCCCTGGTGAGGGTACTAGATCCCACGTGCATGCTGCAACTGAAGAGTTTGCATGCCGCAACTGAGTGTCCACATGCTGCAACTAATAAGTCGGCATGCCGCAACTGAAAGATCCCACATGCCGCAACAAAGACCCGGCACAGCCTAAATAAATAAATAATTTTTTTTTTTTTTTTTTTTTAGAGTTTATCTTGGGGGGCTTCCCTGGTGGCACAGTGGTTGACAGTCCACCTGCCGATGCAGGGGACATGGGTTCGTGCCCCCGTCCGGGAGGATCCCACATGCCGCGGAGTGGCTGGGCCCGTGGGCCATGGCCGCTGGGCCTGTGTGTCCGGAGCCTGTGCTCCACAACGGGAGAGACCGCAACAGTGAGAGGCCCACGTACCACAGAAAATAAAAAAAAAACTTAAAAAAAAGACTTCATCTGTAAGAATAAATCAGTATGACTCTGAAATATTTCATGAAATCAATAATATTCTATGTGATTATTGCCTATTTTAAGTGTATCTATAATGGTATTTTCAATGCTAATCTATTAATTAAAACATATAAAAGACTAATAACTTCTCTTTGTGCATTTAGATTTAGAGAATTTATGCTTCTTGCCCAAGGTCAGAGACTATGCCTGTAAAATGGTTAAAATTTCTATTCTGAATTTCACATGAGGTTAGAGTCCTTCTTACAATTACATGCAAAGGTAACTGCTGTTTCATAAAGGCTTATTAACAATCTGTGAGCAATATTCCCACGTGCCTTAAGCTAACTGGCCTGTTGTATTTTCATAGAGTCGATTTATAGATAGTTTCAATTTTCTTGTTTATAAATTTTCTATATTTTACATGCTTTAGTAGTGAACATATATGACTTTCATAACTAGAAAATGACAATACTTCAAAGAAAAATTCTTACCATACAAGCTTGACTCAGCCGATATTCCATAGTTAATACTTCCTGCAAGGTCTTGGAAGACCCCTCCATGAGTTGCCTTAGTGTGATCTTTAGGGATGTTGGAGACATTTTATTAATTACCTATTAGAGAAAAAATTTACTAGTTTTAGCCCAATAGTTCCTTTCCTGCTTATGATAAACTAGCTGAGTTTTGATATAAATCATATTAAAATTTGCTCCTTAACAATACTTTCATACAACAAAGTCTCATAAAAATAAGATTATGCCTTAGCCTAATCCTGCCAAAGCACCGAACAAAATTTTCTAATCCGGTACAACAAAACAGATCATTCTGCAAGTGGAAGAAATCCTATATCCATAACTGAAGTAATAAAGTACATCGACATTTTGTAGCCTGCCTGACATAAATTATCATCTCAACTACATAATAAGCAAGCAGTGATTAGGCCTAAATAAAACTAATACACATCTCACAAAGCACTAATGTATCAGAGGACAGACATTTCACTTTCTAATATAAAGAAAGTGAAAGAGTAGAAATACAGTAGCTCCTCCTTCCCACTTTGTGACTCTAGAAAAGTGTCTTAACTATAGTCTTCACCTAAAAATAAATCCACTTACCTTGGAAGTAAAGAGAGAGACAATAATTCAAGGTATTGTGACGTGGTCTTCTCTAGTACTTAAATATTTGATAAAATAAGAAATATAGGCCTGACTCCTTGGCTACAGTGCTATGCCACCTCCTTCTGAATTTAAAGATGTTATTACTGATGTTCCAATACATGTGTATGGCTGTGAATGCAACAGCTGCTGCAGGAGGTCCCATTACATGCGTATAAATCTGAGGCCTGCCCTTTCCTTTGTAATTGCAATATATAGTTTGCAGGCATGTTGTTGAGCGACTGTCTCAAAGGTATGAATTTCACTTTTGAGTTCAAAGAACTCTCCCCACATCAAGATTCCAGGTTCTCTGTATCATCCTCAAGTCTGGCAACAGATTCAGAGAACAGACTGAGAGGGTAGGGCAGTATCTTACCAAGCAGTTGCCAGAGCTTAAATAGATGACTACTGTACAGGAAAAGTTGAGGGAAGATCAGTACCCTACCTACAGCCACAATGCTGAAGAGAAGATGAGAAGGAGAGAGAAACAGTTAAGTCTTTTATGAATCTAGTTCATATTCGCAGGAACTCATGCTTCTGCGCTCAGTGCTGTATGGACACGATCCCACTCAATGCCCTGACAGAGCTCCTACTCCATGTTCTCACCTTTCTGGGTGCAGGCCACGAGGATGATGGCACCCTGCAGCAGTCCACATACTGTGCTGGGGGCCCATCCTTTCCATAGCCAAGTAGGTAATGCGTCCATTTCATTTCCAAACCCAGTAGTTTTCTCTGGTCAGAGCAATGCTCATGTTATCACAATGAAGATCTAGAAGAACTTCATTCACAATGCTAAAAGGTGTACTTCAGGGAGGGACACAGCCACCTTCTATCTTTTCTGGTCTGCAAAAACAATGAAGCTACAATTCCCTTTCCAACAGGGCTGCGGTGTGCAAGCTCACAATTACGCACCTCACTCAGTACTACTGTTATGATTAACTGCCTGTGTCCTCAATTCTTAGTTTGGTACTTTATGTGCCATCTAGACACAAAACTCTGTCTCTCGCCATACTTCCTCACCTGGCTACCAACTAATTTCATAAGAAAGGCCACTTAAGGTCCCCAGTTGTCTGTGCTTGTGCCATATACACAAACTAGAAAAAAAAATGGGAAGAAAATTTCATTACAAAGGCTCCGTTGGTTCAGACATTTCATGAAATATTAAAAGATGTTTTCATAAGACAGATAATAGAAGAAGAAACTGTAGTCTCCAACCACTCAATATGCTGGCACTTCAGCACAGAGGCTAAGGTTTTGGACCCCAGAGTGAGACAGCTCTGAGGTGGAATCTCAGCTCTGCTGCCTCCTACATGATTGACCTTAGTTTCCTCATTTGTGAAATGAAGATGATAAATATTACCCACCTCATAAATGGCATGGCAATACAGGATAGTGCAACGTGTCAGAAAGCAAGCAAATCAAGGAAGGGAAGGAATTGAGCACATTTTCCTTAGCTCTCAGGCAAGTATGTTCACACATATGCACATTTTACAAATGAGGAAACCACACTCATGAATTTGTCCAAGGTCACACAGAGCAGGAATCCAAACCTAAGCCAGCCAGCTCCAAAGCCTACCTCCTCATACTATATGAGGCTATAGAAGTAGTCAAGAAGGTCAAAGGCTGAAGAAACGTCAAAAAGAACAAAGATGGAGGAGAGGACATTGTGTCAGGTGAAGAAGTGAATAAAAACTTTTTTGTGGGGACTTCCCTGGTGGCACAGTGGTTAAGAATCTTCCTGCCAATGCAGGGGACATGGGTTCGAGCCCTGGTCCGGGAAGATCCCACATGCTGTGAAGCAACTAAGCCCGTGTGCCACAACTGCTGAGCCGGCACTCTAGAGCACGCGAGCCACAACTACTGAAGCCCACGAGCCACACTACTGAAGCCCACGCGCCTAGAGCCCATGCTCCACAACAAGAGAAGCCACTGCAACAAAGAGGAGCCCCCGCTCTCAACAACTAGAGAAAGCCCACGTGGCAACGAAGACCCAATGAAGCCAAAAATAAATAAATTTATTAAAAAAAACCTTGTTTGTGTAATTTCAATGGCAAAGAGGAAGACAAAGTCAGGAGAGTAGCTTGAGGAAAAACAGAGTCAAGGCAAGGCTTTTTTGTAAGGCTAGGAAAGCTTTGAAAATGATAGAAGAAAATATGCCACTAACTCAAGAAGGTAAAATTGAAGACACTGAAAGAGGGAGATGGCTGATGCAATTAGTTCCTAGAGTAGGCAGAAAAGGATGAAATAAGACCACAGATGGGGATGTTTCCCTTGACAAGGAAGTGGGACATATTAGAGCAGTGGTGGTCCCCAACCCTTTTGGCACCAGGGACTGGTTTCGTGGAAGACAATTTTTCCACGACGGGGTGGGGGGGATGTTCAGGCAGTAACACCAAGGATGGGGGATGATGGAAGGCAGCAGTTGAAGCTTCGCTGGCTCGCCCGCCGCTCACCTCCTGCTGTGCGGCCCGGTTTCTAACAGGCCGAGGACTGGTACCAGTCAGCGGCCCAGGGCTTTGGGACCCCCGTGTTAGAGGAATCAAAGAAGGGATGATGGAAGAGCATTAAAGGAGCTAACATAGCTTCATTTATGATAAAGGGAACACAGACTGTTTTGGAAATTTTGATAACGATTAGGACTTGGATCTTTAGCTAAGCCAGAAATGTGTATGGATACAGCCCTGCACCCACCCATACAACTAACTGAATGGACACATTTCTGCGTATTAGAGGAACACTGGTCAGTGTTCTAACCAATTTATCTGACCCTTTAAAGATTAGTTGTCTCCTGTATATCAAATAGCCAACTTCTTTTTTCCTTTATTTTTATCAAATGATTCATATTCTCATCTCAATTCAACAATATTACTGAGCATTTATTATGCATTAGACACTTCAGGGGAGACAATAATCAACAGCACACGGTCCTTGCACTCAAAGCATTATGAGCACTATAATCACTGCCTTTTGGGTAAGAATCCTAGGAACCCTTCTTTTGGTTAAGTTTTATTTATTAAGTCCTAGGAAATCTGCCACAAAAGGAAAACTCAGGATAATGCCGCTCACCCTCTCCTCAGGAGTGCCAGAACACTCAGTAATATATAGTCTGACATGAATTATCAAGAGAAAAACAGTATTCAACAAGCCTACTGATTACAATTAGAAAACTTCTACCAAGTAGGACTCAGAGTTGACTCAAGGGCTATAACAACTATTTCTCTGATTCACTAAGTGATCTTAGAAAATGATCTCTTGAGTTCTTTCCTTTATAAAAAAGGATATCATGTATAACATTCTTTAAAAGTCTAGGCCCTGCCAGTTTTAATCTCAGAAGAAGGAACACTAACAGGAATTCAAGTAAATTTAGATCATTTTACTTTTTAAAAATGCAATAAAAAATAGAGCTGATACTGACTTACATTACATACAGGGTAAAGACAATGAACAGGAAATGAGAGCTTAAGAAGCTAATTAAAGGCAACAAATTAGCTTATTCTTCATCTAACTCAAAAGAATACATAAAGGTATAGGAAAAATACAAATGGGTGTAATTTTACTCTCCTCTGAAAAATGGCTACAGCATATTTCCAATCTATTAACATATTATGAGATGAACTTTCTAATCATTCCATTAAAAAACCAAATTCACTAAGTGTAAAAACTTCGTTGAACCGTTAAAAATGCTGTCAAGATAAAAGTTTAAGTAAGCCACAGACAGTAACCACTTAAGAAGTGTTCAATGTACATTATAGAGGTCAGAGGAGAAGGATAAATCATTTGCTCATATTATACTATAGAAAATTATTTAATTTGAATAGCTGATACTTTAAAATACTTGCAAGGCACAAGAGAAATAAATCAGTGCAAAACAGGTCAAAACAAATTATTTGAAAGCATATAGAAAACAATTTTGAGTAGAAACAATGTTTTCTACGAGGGCAAATGACACTTAGAAAATAAAAAACTAAGGAATACTATAATTAGAAACACTTTATACAGTTGGATTTTTAACTTAAGAAAAATCTAAAATAGTATATCCAATCACTTTTTAAAAAGGCCGTTAAGAACATAAACATAGTTAAAACAACAGATCTCAAAATCCCAAAATAACAAACTCCTGTTCTACATTATAGTTGGTTAATGTAAAGAGTTTGTAATGAAATCTCTCATTTATGGACTGTTATGGATCTGCCCCAGATCTTCAGGACATCTTCTCCACATTTTGAACAGAAAATTTCTGTTCAATAAATGCCACCATTAAGATAGAAAAAAGGCAAGTAACAGATAGGAGGAAGATATATGTAGTACATGTACTGGATAAAGGACTTAATTAGCAGAAGATAGAAATAATTCCTACAAACTAACAGTAATAATAAAAAAGATTTAATAGGCACTTCGCAAGGAAGGATACCACAGCCAATAAAGGTATGAATTGATGCTCAACCCCATTAGTCATCATGGATGCAAATTAAAACCACTATGCAATGCTATTTTACATACACCAGAATGACGAATATGAAAAAGACAGATAATATCAAGTGTTGGTGAGAATGTAGAGCAACTTAGTATCCAATGTAAATTTGTACAACCATATTGGAAAACTTTTTGACAGTAACTACTAAGATCAATGTACATGCTTTAAATTAAACAGAGGCCATCTAACTGAGGTGCCCTTAATGCTTTAGTAGACTGTAAGCAAACCAAAATCTAAGCCTGTAATGCCTCAAGGTTAAAAATCGAAACCTAAGGACAGCCAATCATAAATAGCCAATTAGCCTTTCCCAACTAAAGCAACTGCTTAAGCTACAGCCAATCAACATTTCCTTGCTTTGCTTCCACCTCCTCTGCATAAAAGGCTTCCCCTAAGCTCGTATCAGTAGAGCTTTTCTTACCACTTCTGCTTTGCTGCTGCCTGATTTAGATCAAGTTTTGCTCAAAAAAACTATCAAAATTTTTTTTTTTCTTTTGCGGGCCTCTCACTGTTGTGGCCTCTCCCGTTGCGGAGCACAGCCTCCGGAAGCGCAGGCTCGGCGGCCATGGCTCACGGGCCCAGCCGCTCCGTGTCATGCGGGATCTTCCCGGACCGGGGCACGAACCCGTGTCCCCTGCATCGGCAGGCGGACTCTCAACCACTGTGCCACCAAGGAAGCCCTATCAAAATTCTTAATATGCTTTAGTGTATCTTTTAACAACATGTGATGACTTTTCAGTACTACTCCTGGGTATATACAGAAATCCATATCTTTGTTAACAAAAGACACAGACAAAATTGTTCATAGCAGCATTATTTCTAACAGTAAAAACCTACAAACAACCCCAAATGTCCACGAACAGTAGAAATAAATAAATAAAATGTGATATATCACACAATGGAATAACTTAAAGCAATGAAAACAAACCACTGCTACATACAACACTGGTGAACCTCACAAATACAATGCTGAGCAAAAGACAGACAGATAACTATGATTTTATATATAACTCAAAAACAAAATCTATGGTGTTAAAAATCAGTATATGGTTAGCCGAGGGAGAGGTAATGACTGGGATGGGACTCAATAAGACATATCGAGTGCCTAATTTATTCTGGGTGTTCGTTATGTTTATGTTGTAAAAATTTTTCAGCTATACATTATAACTTTCTTGTACTTCAAAAAAAATGAATTCTTAAAATACATACACACTCAGAAAAAATTCACTGAATTCAAGCTCTTTAGTTTAACATAATAAGGCTCCTCACAGTCTGGTTCCAATCATCTTTTTGGCCGTATTTTCTGACACTTTACTCCTTGTTCCCAGCTCTGCATTCTCCTAACATTTGTCCTTTGAGTATGTGCTTTGTTCTGTCTGATATAGCCTTTGCCACTTGACAACTCATTCCCATCTTTAATCCTCTGCTCAGAGGTCTCCTCTGTGAAGCCTTTAAGACTCCTTCCCCATTTTCTGGACACCCACAATAATTTGTGCAAGCCTCTAGCTTAGTAGCACTTACCGTATTTTGTTTATGTGTCTATTCCACTGGATTGTGAACTCCCTCTGAGAACAGGTACTGAATTTTCACTTTTGAAACTCAGTGGCAGCACAGCACCTTACCCACTCATTCATCATACCTACCATGTGAAATGCTCTGTGACAGGTGTCTGGAAATACAGGAGTAAGCAAGCTTCTCAGCAGCTTATAGTCTGCTGTAGATGGCACTCAATAGAGCAAAAAGACAGGAGCAGTAGAGAGAAAAGGACACATAATGGGGACAGGGACAAGCAGGTAGAGGTCTTTATGGAATAACACTGTCATTTCTATGGTGTTCAACACTGCCACTAAATACCCGAAGCTTTGTTGTGCTGTTTTAAGGCTTAAAAGGGAACTATTTCTTAGCATTTGTCCTTGGGATTGAATGAAATTAAGTAGAAGGTAGAATTTAAGCCACAGTAAATCACATCATCTGTTATTTTAAAACCAAGCGGCATAAGCCCCTGTTATATCCTGTCTGTTAAACAGGTCTTTGATTTTTTTAACTAGTTTATATCAACTGTAGTTAAGAGTTATGTTTTGCTATGAATTGTGAATATTTTTCTAAATAATCATCTTATACATTATGCACTTATATCTATAAATCTTTTCCAGAAATGTTCAGATTGACCAAAAATACAATAGAAACACAAAATACCTAAACGAGTTGGTCTACTTCACCGAATACTGCAGCTTCACAGACATATTTTTGTTTTTAAATATTTTTTCACCATTCTGGAGGGTCATATTGTTTTAAAGAAATGGGCACTAATATTTCTTTCCTCTTATAAAAGGCTTAGAACCAGTCCAAGAAGAGTGCTTTTTGCAACCTTAAGATTTTTCCGGTAATTTCTTAAAAGCATTAACAATTAAAAAAAAATGTAAAGACAGTATCTAAAGATGCAGGTACTCCTGTTTGATGATATCCTAAATGTTCATGATAGCACTTAAGGGTCACTAAGCTCCATCAGTGGACTGGAAACTGTTTTCTCTTCCTGTCTACATAGATGGATGTATTTTCCCCTTAAGGTTTATTGTACTCTTTCCCAAAGGAACAATGCATCCATCAACACTGCCATTCAGTTACTCTTATTAATAGCAATTAACTGCACAGTGTAATAGGTACCTTCAGCAAATATAATGCCCACTTCTACAGGTCAAACTGTTTTTTAAACATAATTTGGCATATCATTTTATTTTTTAAATAATTAGTTTTACTGAGATGTAATTTACATATGATAAAATTCACTCATTTTAAGTGCATAGGTCCATAAATTTTGATAGATGTATACAGTTGTACAACTACCCCACAATCAAGATCTAGAACATTTCCATCACCCCAAAGAGTTCTACTTCCCTCAGTTCTATCCCTGGGCAGCTGATTTGTTTTCTGGGCCTACAGTTTTGCCTTTTCCAGAATTTCATAAAAATAAAATCACACAGTAGGTAGTCCTTGTGTCTGCCTTCTTTCACTTGGCATAATGCTTCTGAGATTCATCCAAGCTGTTTAATGTATCAGCTCATCCCTTCTTATAGCTGAGTATAATATTCTACTGTATGAATATACCACAATCTGTTTACTCATTCAATTAGGGATCGGATTGTTTCCAGTTTGGGGCTATTATAAAGTTACTATGGACATGTGAGTAAAGCACCTGTGTGGACAAAAGTTTACATTTTTCTTGGGTAAATCCCTAGAAGTGGGATTGTTGGATCTTACAGTAAGTGTACATTTAACTTTATAAGAAACTGCCAAACTGCGTTCCTGCCAGCAATATGCGAGTTGTAAGTGCTACACATCTTTACCAACATTTGGTGTTGGTACTGTCAACCTTTTAAATCTCAGCCACTCTAATGGATGCAAAGCAATATCTCACTGTGGTTTTAATTTGCCTTTTCCTAAAGATTAAAGATCTTGAGCATTTTTTCATGTGCTTCCTGGCCATTCATGTATCTTCTTCGGTGACATGTCTAGATTTCCCATTTTTAGTTGTGCTGTTTACATTCTTATATTGTATATGTGGTGGATTAAAGTCCTGTTATCAGATACATGTTTTACAAATACTTCCTCTCAATCTGTTTCTTCCTCATTTTTCTGATAGTGTCTTTCAAAGAGGAAAAGTGTTTAATTATAATAAAGATTTATCAATTTTTTCTTCTGCAGTTCCAGCTTTTTGCATTAAAAAGAAAATCTTAGCTAGCCCAAGGTCACCAAGATTTTCTCCTATGTTTTCCTTTAGAGTGGTATAGTTTTAGTGCTTACATTTAAGTTCATAATACATTTTGAATTGCATATAGTGTGAAGGAGCTCAAAGCATGTCACCCCAAGATAACGCCATGTTGTCATATTGATTATTTTGAGTTAAAGGCACCTGGGAAACAATAGGTGTAAGAAGGGCACTCTGACCCTCCTTTTCTTCCTGAAAGCAGGAGATACAACCCCCATGTGAAAGGTACCCTCCCTGTGCCAGGAGGAAGGAAGCCATTCTGATCACCAGAGATAGGGAATTTGGGGCCAAGAACTCTGTACAAACTAACCTTCTTAAATTAACCCTTATCTTCCTAGTTACTTCTTCACCATTTACTACTCCTAGCCAAAAGTTATTTGCCTTGTCAATTCTTAACAAATTTATTGTTTCTTTGTCTAAAAGGTATACAAGCTTCCTGCTCTGGTCATTCTTCAGGTTTTCATTCTCTTGCACAGACAGCCATGTACATGTAAAAATTTAATAAAATTTGTATACTCTTCTCCTGTTAATCTATGTCAGTTTGATTCTTAGGCCCAGCCAGAGAACCTAAGAGGATAGAGAATTTTTTTCTCTCCTACAAGGGCAAGGTAAGAGTCAATAACTTTTTTTTTCCTTGCATATGGATATCCAATTGTTCCAGAACCATTTGTTGAAAAGACTATCTTTTCCCCACTGAATTACCTTGGGAGTTCAGAGCAAGTATTACTCTAGTATTAATTTACGCCCACTACTAAAATGTAAATCTTCTGGCTGATGGGAATATGAACACTTCCCAGACCTGTGTGAGACTTGCTAACTGTTCAGACTATTGCTTTCCTGTGACTCTTCCCCTGCTCTTGTGGAGTTTTACCCATAACACGTACAGATCAATATTCTGGAAACTCCTGCAGGAAGAAAGCTGAGTCAATCTTAGGCCTCTCTTGTTTGTTTCCCTTCTCTCAGGAATCACATGTGCTGCCTGCATTGTCCAATGTCTACAAATACTTGTTTCATACGTTTTGTCCAGTTTTCTAGTTGTTTACAGCAGAACAATTCCTGTAGCAATTTTCTTGAATATCGGTCACTTTATTTTTAAATAGTACAGTATACAGGTAATTCTCAAAGCTTACAGAAAGATTAGTAATCTTTTAAGTTTAATTTCTCGTTTTAATACTTTGCTGCTCCTCTTTCTTAAAATCTATGCCCTGGTTATCTTTCTTAGTTTTCCTATTTTTCCTCCAATTTTTCAGTGCATGAATTCTTTATAGAGGCCTGTCATAGTCTTGTATGTTAACTTCCTCAAGTAAAAACTGAGTTTCATTTACTCTTCATGAAACGAGCATTTTAAAATAAAAAAATACATAAATCTCACATTAGTGATTAGAAAGAAGAAATCCCAAAAAATCTAATAGGAGTTTTCTAGTGCTGGAAAAGCAAAGTATACACCCTCTCTCTAAGCCTTTAACACAGCAGGATATCCTACATCAATAACAAGAAAACACCTAAAAGACAAGTCAAAAGCAGCACTGGTTTCCCTGGCCATTTGCTCAGGACCACCTCCCTGGACACTAATTTGACTCACTGCTCTCTGCTCTTGTTTCTCTGCCTCTCTGGGCCGTGGACTTCATTCCCCAGACCTCCTAAGGACTGGTGACCCATTTAAATTCCTTCCTTGGATTAGTATCCTTGCTGAGAGTTGAGGCAAGGGAGGTCGTCTCAACCGCTTCTAACCATGATTCCTTTGATTACTGACATCACTTGTAATTCTGGAAAAGAAATACTTCTCTCATTGGCCCTGAAGAACCTTCTGTACTTTGGCAAGCTTGCTAGTCTCATTACCAGAAAAGGGAGATTGAAACAGGAGAGCACTTCCTACAAGTCAACAACAACAACAAAAAACTCAATTAAAAAATGAGCAAAGAACTTAAACATATCTCCAAAGAAAATATAAATGGCCAATCAGCATATGCAAAGATGTTTAATATCACCAACCATTAGGGAAATGAAAATTAAAACCACAATGAGGGAATTCCCTGGTGGTCCAGTGGTTAGGACTCCACGCTTTCACTGCCAAGGGCACGGGTTCAATCTCTGGTAAGGGAACTAAGATCCTGCAAGCCGCGTGGCGTGGCCAAAAAACAAAAACAAAAAAAACCCACAATGAGCTATCACCCCCCAGCCATTAGGATGGCTTTTTTTTTTTCTTTTAAAGACAGAAAATAACAAGTGTTGGCAAGGATGCAGAAAAACTGGAACCTCTGTGCACTGCTGTCAGTGGGAACATAAAATGGTGCATCTGCTATGGAAAAGAGTGTGGAAGTCCTCAACACATTAAAAATAGAATTACCATGTGATGCAGCAATTCCACTTCTGAGTATGTATTCAAAGAATTAAAAGCAGATATTTGTAAACCCATGTTCATAGCAGTGATATTAACAAGACCCAAAAGGTAGAAGCAACCCAAATGCCCATCAACAGATGGATGGATAAATAAAATGTGGCATAAACATACAATGGAATATTATTGAGCCTTAAAAAAAAATGAAATTCTGGTACCTGCTACAACATGGGTGAAACCTGAAACATCATGGTTAAGTGAAATAAGCTAGTCACAATAGGAAAAATGCTGTATGATTCCACCTATGCAAGCTGTCCATTGTAGTCAAATCTACAGAAAAGGAAAGCAGAATGGTGGTTGCCAGAGACTGGGAGGAGAAGGAAATAGGGAGTTACTGTTTAATGGGTATAAAGTTTCAGTTACGCAAGTTGAAAATATTCTGGAGATTGATTGCACAACAACGTGAATATACTTAACAATACTGAAATATACACTTTAAAATGGTTCGGATGTTAAGTTTTACGTTACATGTATTTGTCCACAACAAACACACACACACACACACACACACACACACACACACACACGAGAACACCGCAATGGGAGTCTTTGGTTAAGGTTTCTCTAATACAGGCTACCCATCAGGGCATTTAAATAGCCCATTAGTTTACATGGATTGCTTGGCACCATGAACAACCTACACCAAAAGAGTGATTAAAAGGAGATTTGATGAATTCCGACCCACAGCATTATTTAAAAAAAGAAAAAAAAAGTGTATTGGAACTTAGGAGGAAAATCTAAGAAAGGACATTAGAAGCCATAAAATAAGGTATTACGAAAATTCCATCAGTTGTAAAGATGGAACTTCTTTACAACTTCCCCATATTTGTCAGTTTTTTTAGCCCGTATGTTATCCTATAGTGACTGGCAGTTAAAAATCTAAAGAAAGGATTAAAGAAAAACTGTATGTTTTTATTTAATGATAAGCAAGTATGTTGAAAAGATTAGGTCCTTCCCGATGGACAATCCTAGAGAGAAAGGAACCCCTAAGACATGGAGTAGATGGTTGCAACTTCAAACATCAATACAGACTAGATCATTGGGACCTGCAGAAGGAAGACAAGAATCCCTGAAGAGTCCACAGGGTCAGGAGCAATCCTTGAGGTTTCCTGACACAAGTGTTAGAATCTTCTTTAAAAGTTGTTCAAACATGTGATCTGCAAACCTGTCACTGAAGCACTAACAACTGTCTTCTCCTTCAGGGTTGTTTCTTGGTGTGTGTTTCTGGCTGACATAATTAAAAGAAGCCCTATTTCTAAGTCTCTGTCAGGGAAGCCTCAGTGGGAATTTCTGATCCCCACATCATGTTACTCCCAGCAGATACTAATACTGTGGAGCCACATTCATTCAACAGAGCAGGTCAACTGAATAAAAATGAAAATCGGTCCTTCCAGTGAGGGTGCTTATGCTGATCCTAGCTGTGATGGGTGGCTTGCCAAGTACCCTCTTCTGAATGCAGAATAAACATATCGCCAGAGAAATGGGAGGAAAACTGGAAGACCATCTGAGTCCTATCCCTCAGTTTTGGGGTAGGCCAGTGGTTTTAAAATAATATGGTTAGTTGCTTATCTGTACTGCTTTTATAGTATTCAATATATAGCCTATGAGGTACTGTACTGCATGACTATTTTCAAATGAAATTGCTAAGTGCATACTTAACCCTATTGCTGAAAAAACAAACAAAAACACAAACAGGAATGCTGGTTTCTATATTGCTCTGAAAACAAGAGAACCAACTTTCAAGTCAGAATCCTTGAAATATAAAATGGTTATCTACATTTATGCAAACATTACTGAAAGCTGTTAACAGTAACATTACTTTTGTGAGTTAGGGAAATATATGGCTGGTCTACTTACTCTAATTTATGCCTATCCTTGAAAGTTAATAGAATTCCAATACTAAATAAGATCCTAAGAGACAAATTAATATTCCCTTAAGAATGAGGAAATGTTTCCATCTTCACAGGTAAGATTTAATTTAAATTTTTTGTCAGTAAGTTACCTGACAACTGAAGTGCTATAACTATACCTGTAAATTGAAAAATACTACCAGATAAAGAGAAACCACCTTTTCTTTCTAGTAAAAGGAAACATACATTTTCTTTCCTTTGTCTAGAAGTCTAAAGTACCCCAAGTTTCACAGTCACATGATAGTTCCATGAATGTCAGTATCCAATATGCACTCATTTACACAAAAACAGCTTTTCTTCCGCTGTTACCAGTTGAGTCATGTTGAAGAAAGATCAAAGTGTACCTAACACTGAGAAACACTGCTTAGGACTTGGCTATGGCTGTAGATGGAGCCTCTTGTTAGTTTAGGAAGGATCACTTTCTTATTAAACCTACTGCTAAAAAGACCATATACTGATGTGTTGCACATTAAATAGAACTTACAGACTAATGTCACAACTGCAATATATTATAAGGTGACTGTTCGCCATTGATCCAACCCTTCTAATAAAAACACCCCTGAACATTTCTCCCTCAAGACAAGGAGGACTACTGGAGATGAAGCATGCTTATGAAGTCCTTCTCTGTCATAGTCAAAAAGACCTAAAAACAGCTTAGCTTTGTTATCAATATCCAGCAGGTAGACAAGGCATTTGGGTTTAGGTAAAGGTTTTGTGGAACTACTTTCTGGAGCTCAACTGAGTTCAGAAAAAAAACTGTGCAGTGGGCTATGTCACCATCACGGAGCTCTGACACCCCTCAGAGGCTTCCCTATCACAAGAATTCACCACTCTCATGGCGGAAACAATCTATACATTACCTTCAACTGCTCTAGGGCAAAAGATGAACCATCTTGCTGTAAATTTTCAATAATCTGTTCCACAGTATTGGCTGAGAACCAACTATGAAAGAAAGGGAAACATAAGATTTCAACAATGTGTAAGTGATTTCTTCTTTCCATGATAGCAATGAGTCTAAACACAGCCTTCCCCTAAACCCTATTTCAAGAATGAAAACATTTCCAACCTATATTACAGGATGATGAAATAGAACATTGTTTCTCTGGGTGTTTGCAGTCTACCTTCACTAATGGGAAATAAAGCCTACATTTTCTCTTCTGCTTTCTTGCATCTATCATACATAAGTAAATGATGTCTTAACTGTCAAAAACTGATGCTTCTAAAACGTAATGATAGTTGCCTTATTTTCCAACAGTTTTTCTCCTCTTGTGTTTAAGTCAGTCTGTCAGTCTCTCAAATCATTGCACAAAACCTTTTGCTGATCAGCTTGATAAGACCTTCAGAGAAGATGACTTTACAATGATAAAAGATAAGTTAGTTCAATTGTTATTTTCTACACTCTCTTCCCCATTAAAGAAATGTTTTGCACTAAAATGAATCAGCATGATAGATTACTTAAATTTAATGAGTTTATTTCCCCCTGAAGGAGTGGGCAGGAAGCTACTTTCAAAGGTAACTAAAAAAAACACTGCATTATCTGATCTCAGAATTTGGTGCATTCTCAAACACAGCACAATTACAGCGTCAGTAGTAAATTCAATTTAATATAGTCTTTCCAAAGGAACAGATATAATTGACACCTCTCTTTAAGTACCTGTTTATTTTGTCCATGTGTTCCTCAAGTATAAAAGACTTGTCTTGATCAATCTTGGACTGTTTGAAAATAAAAACCTTTAATTAATTTGATGCAACTCAAATCTTAAAAATTCTTAAAATTTTCACCATATTTAATGATATATTTTGTGGCAGATTGCAACTTTCACTCAAATTACATCCAGTCTCATAAATAACTACTACCATATGTTCAAAATTCAGACACTATGTATTATTCCAGAATAGCTCTTAAAACTATCAACAGCAAAAAATGTTCTTGTATTTTTATTTGTATGCCATTATATATTATTATGTCATCATTAAAGTGTGTCAATGAATTTAAGGATTTCAAGGGACCTAAGAAGTCAGCCTGCCCCAATTTCTGTCTGATATAGAAATCCCTACCACATCCCCGATATCCCCGCAGCACTGATCTCCAGGGGAAAAAAAACACTACAATGTGTAAGCGATTTCTTCTTTCCATGATAGCAATGAGTCTAAACACAGGTTTATATCCCCGATATCCCCACAGCACTGACCTCCAGGGGAAAAAAAACACTACCTCAGAAAAGAACTCATAAGTGCTTGAACAACTATAATTAGGATTAAAAAAAAAATTTTTTTTTGAACCAAAAATCAGCCCTCTCGTGTTTATAGTTCTAGTTAATCCCCCTTGAGTTAATCTTTTCTCACACAGTGCAGTTTTGAGTCCCCTCACAATCCAGGTCCTTCTTATGTACAAATTCCAGTTTATCAAGGTCATTCTTAAAGTGTGGTACATGTACCTTAGCTGCAGACGTGGCTGAATCATAGCAAAGTACAACAAGGTTCCGCATACCCTTGTTTTGGATACAATGCTTTTAATAACAGGCCTAACTCTAGGTTAGTTTGGGGGCAATCCTATTATGCTGTGATTGACACTGGGCAGTTAAAACTTTTTTAAAACTGGTGCCATTGTAAGCTACATTTCTCCCATCCTGTACTTATGAATTTGGTACCCTGGACTGAAATACAATTATCTCTATTGTGATACTGTGATTTAAAATAAAAAATATGTATTTGGTCTCCGTCCATATATTTGGCCTTTTGTTCCAGGCTCACAGCTCCCAAAAACCCATGAAAATCCCTAAGTAGATCACCTTTTGTTACAATATATGGTCTTTGGTCTTCGGTTCCTGAAATAAAGGTGAAATGGTTGTCTTTTGTTATTCACAACAAGCCCCTTTCAATCACACCTTTGTTTGTTACTGAGGTGACTATAGGAAAGCCCTAAGGATGGGGGCTGGTTGCCAGGGGAACCAACCAAGGGAAGTTGCAGTGCCATACTCCACTATCTAATCCCACACCTCCCCCATCTCCACCTCCAGTGAGGCGGAAAGGGCTGGAGATTGAGTTCGATCACCAATGTCAATGATTGAATCAATCGTGCCTACATAATGAAGCTGTCATAAAAACTCCGAAGGATGGGGTTTGGAGAGTTTCTAGGTTAATGAACATGCAGGGAGAGTGAGTGGCTCACCCCAACTTCATGGGGACAGAAGCTCCTGGGCTTGAGGCCCCTCTGGACCCCACCCTATGTATCTCTTCATCAAGCTGTGCATTCGTATCCTTCATAATAAACCAATAAATGTTAAGTGTTTCCCTGAGATCTGTGAGTCATTCTAGCAAATTATCAAACCCAAGGAGGGGGTCATGAGAACCCCAATTTATTGCCAGTCAGTGAGAAGTACAGGTGACAACCTGGGATTTGTGACTGGTGTGTAAAGCAGGGTCCAACTTGTGGGACTGGGCCCGTTAAGTTGTGGGATCTGATGAAAACCTCAGGTAGACAGTGTCAGCATTGAAAGGAATCACAAGACACCCAGCTTGTGTCGTGGAGAACTGCCTGATGTGTGGAAAACCAACAACCTCTGGAGTCAGGAGTGTTGTGAATGTGGTAGTAGTGAGAAGGAAAGGAAAACACATGGAGGGTTTCCCAACACATCTATCAAATTTCACATTTTTACTATTAAACAGATCACTCTGAACTTGGTTTTTTTTTTCACAAACATGTTTACCTAATTTAACTTAGTTTCTTAGTTTCAAATCAGTCTGATCAAAACACCATCAACATTCTCATCCAAATCACTGAGGAAAACACTGACTAAGAGAAGGCCAAGACGGCTTCACTTACAGCCTAATACCCAAACATTTAACAGAACTCCTTGGGAAGGCACTTCAACCCCCGACACGCTATAATCCATCCCACGTTTACCCAATTTGACAACGTAAGAGACTGTCAGATGCTTTGACAAAATCTGATGAAATGCTCACATGCTCTGTATTCATATTCATACACTAACTATTCAGGGCCCATGAATCTGTACTCACGTTCTTCTGTTCTGGGTAATTTTGTCAGGGGGAGGTTACCATTTCTCTAAATATTTCCTCTCCTCTGTTACAAACTCCTAACAGGTTTGGACCTCCTGGAATAATACCAAGTTTTCTTTTCTCTCCATTTTCCACCTTATTATCCTCTTAGAGTCTTCCTCATCCATCAATTTTAATCTAAGCTGTTGTGAGGTTTTCCCCCATTTCGCTGTCACATTTTAAATTTCTTTTTATTCTTTAACTATTTCTCTTCGTAACATCTGTTCTTATTTCACAGATGAAATATTTTCCTCTTATCTGAAGATAAAAAAAAAAACCAAACCTATAATTGTTAGGGTTCCTTCTTCTCCTTGCACTGCCTACTTCCTTCAAGTACATTTTTTATTTTAGCCAATCTCCGGTTTTTAATGCCTGGCAATCCTTGTTATTCTATGTGAAGCACTAAAATTAGGAAGCTTTATGTGTAATGTCAATTGCAGTTATGGGACTATCAATTGTCTGATGCATTATGAGATGATCAGGCCTGGATGTTTTTTTCATAGAGGGGTGCTCGAATGTCAATAGCTACAGGTTTTCTTTTGCTTCTAATGAACTGCTTGGGAGTAGGATGGTGCTACTGACTAAATGTTTGTGCCCCCACAAAATTCATGTTGAAATCTTAATCCCAATGTGATAGTATCTGGGGGTGAGGCCTTTGGGAGGTAATTAAGTCAAAAGGATGGAGCCCTCAGGATGGGATTAGCACCCTTATAAGCAGAGACCTGAGAGAGCTCACTTTCTCTCTCTGCTATGTGAGGACACAGCAGGAAGGCATTCATCTGCAAAACAGGAAGAGGTTCCTCACCAGGAACCTAATAGGCTGGCACCTTGATCTTGGACCTTCCAGCCTCCAGAACTGTGAGAAATTTCTGCTGTTTAAGCCACCAAGTCTACGGTATTTTTGTTATGGCTGCCCAAACTTAGATAGATGGTACGTAAGAGTTCTGGAAACCAACTAGGAAAGGAGGCCAAAATTCTTCCCATTTAATATGTTCTGCCTCTTTTCAGTAGAGCACCTCACCTATCCCTGCCCTTAGCCAGCGAGGCCTGTCAAAGGGAGCTGACACCCTACAAAGAGTCTACAGAAAGAACTGGCTTATTTCTCATTGGCTTCCCCCACTGAGTTCGGTGTTCTCAGGTCTAAAGTAGTTGCCCTCATCATTCCACTTTCAAGCTTCCAAAATCCTGACATCTCATGCCTGCCACTGTCTCCTTTTCTGTTCTATTTCTCTTTGTGGATTCCTGCCTTTCTTATTCCTTTACTACAATTTTAGTGGGGTTTCAGGAGGGAGCATATATGGCATCTAACATGTTTAACTAGAAGTCATGTAGCATTTTTATAGATTCTTGGCTCTTAAAAGAGAATTTAAGTTAGACAACAAAAGGAATTAAAAGAAAACACTGCATTGTATGTTATTGTATTTCAATATAGACCAGAGTTTCACTTTAGCAGCTCCACAAATAGCATCAACACTGAACCTCCATTACACAAATGTCACAGTGTGTTGTAAAAAGCCCTTGCAAGGGCCAATCACAAGGCTATGCACTGAAATTCACCAGCAATGAGAAAACAAGCTGTGTAGTTGCATGTAAAGAAGTCATCTTCTCAGATGGCCATCCTAATGATTGTGAAGCACTGATACTCCCAACAAGCTTTAAAGTAAATAAATCCCAGTACATTTATTTATATCCACAAACTATAATATTCACCAACTGCTAATTTTTCAGTCACTTCCCCTTCCCCATGAATTAAAATCTGAGGTTAGAATACTGACAAGATTACCTTTGCATGGTAAGTTTCTAAGACATCTGCAATATTTTCTTTCGAAGGAGATTTCAGGGCTAACAAATCTTCTTCCAACATGCCCAACTACAGGCGGGGGGAAAGGAAACATTTAAAACACCACAGCAACACAGAATTTTTTTTCTTTAGAAATCTTATATTCTTTTTAAAAATCCTTGTCTTAAAATTATGATGCCAACCCTTCAGCTGAATCAATGAAGGCAATTTTCACTGAAGTTGAAGGCACACACATTCCCATAAAGTAAATGCTGCCTTGCAAGGAATGGATAAATAAAAAAGAAATTGAAGAGGAGAAATAGAGACATTCATCTTTGTTTCCCTCTAGCTATTGAGCACTTGAAATGTAGTGTTGCAACTAAAGATCCCAATTATAAATTTTATTTTAATTAATTTTAACGAAAATTGCCACATGTGACTAATGGCTACTATAGTCAATGCACAGGTCTATAATATAGCCACATGTAACTCTTGTATGGCTATTAACATAACTGACACCATCTTGGGCCCATACAGTTCCTCCTGTCCTTCCACTAACCCTTCCCAGGACTGTACTGTGTGGTAAATCACTTCTCTGTCATCAGGGCTTTGTATCAATAGTTAATAGACATTGTTTAATAATCATTAGGACCAAGTGGCCTCCATGCTCTGTTAGTCCCCAAACAATGATGAAGACTCTCACTGACGTATGTATTCCCAGTGCCCGAGAGACGAGTTACCCATTCATAAATCCCAATTTAGGAATGCATGTCCTGTTTCCAAGCACATATCCCCATACCCGAAGGTCAACTATAAAACTATCCCAGTGGCCCCTCAGCAGTGCAGAGTGCAGTTGCGAATGCTGCCAGATCACTGTCCACCCAATGCCACCCTGAGCATAAGTGACCCTCTAACAGACTGATCCACTGATTATATGGAGCCGCCTGCCTCATTTTTTGGTCTCAAGATACCTTCTCAGTTCGGTGGGTACTTTTCGTTCCCTCTGTCCTCCAACAGCTTTCCCCCTATATCCCTCATATACCTCTTCCTACACTCAGCCAATTGGACTTTTTACTGTTTCTAAAACACAGCTAATGCTTTCCTACCCCTATGGGGCTTGCTCATTAAAGTCTCCTCTATCCAGAAAAACTTCTCCTGACAATACTTATCTTAAGGCCCAGCTGAACTGCAATCTCTATGAGAAAACTTCCAGTCCTTTCTTATAAGTAAGCTCTTCCTTCAATGGATTCAATGCGTTGAATCCTTTCTTTGTATTCTGTTTGTACACTTTCCATACTTTACTCTGTCAGATGATACAGATGGGTTTTTTATCTTTTGTACCCACCTCTAGCCCCATTCCCAATGTTATGCACTACAGGCCCTGTAAATGGTAGGCTATGCACTGCATGTATTACTGGGCAATCTGACTAAGAGAGGAAAGGGCTGTGGATCAGCTCTCTCCCCCATCCTTAACCAAATTCCACTATAATCAAGGGCAAATAATGGAGTACCCATGTTTGCTTCCTGTTACAGCTCAAGGGAAGAATGAGACAGCCACCTACTCAATGTGACCAAGGATGCCCATAAAGATCTAAAAAAGAGAAATATCTGAAAATTCAGGCAAATGTGATGGAAGACCCTCGTAACAGCGTTAAGGGGACAACTTTCAACTTTGTATACTTCATACATTTTAATAGCATTCCTTCCCCTATCCCATAACACCCCTACCTCAAGATCAGAAATCCATGGGTTTCCTGGGAAACTAACTTTACCCCACAGTTCCAGGGATGGAGCACATTAGCTAGGATAGATTAGCCAGTGTATTCCACCCACCCATGTGGTTCAGGCACAAGCCAGTCCAATAAGACTGAGCTAAGCCAGCTGAAGCAGAAAAATCCCAAATCTCTTGCTGGGAGTTCTAAGGCAAAACCACCTTGAACTGGGCCTTCTGTTACATTTAACACAATGACTTTCAACTGCTATGATAAAACTGCCGTCCTCAACGTGGAGATGAGAAAACTGGGGCTAAAGAGGATAAATTCAAGCTAAGATTTAAAACCAGGCTGTCCATCTGCACATCCTTTGCCACTGTGCTATCCTGGGCTGAGAAAACTGACCATGCTGTTTAAGAAAAATGTTTTAAGACCAAGGTAAGTAATATGTATCCCTTACAACAGATACCCTTCAGAAGAGTTTTTAAGACCATATTTTACAAACTTTTAAATGCACTAGGGAAACTAACAAACAAAAGAATCTTTCAAAAATATCTTTACAAAAGCCTATCTTTTTATACATAAATTCAGATTTTTATATATTAGACTTTCTTAAAATATTACTTTTTTTTTTACACAGACTATAATTATTCATCAAAAAATATTCACTGAAGATACCAGGCAAAACAGCCCTGGATCCAGATATAATTATTTCCATTTTGCATATGAGGAAATGAGGATTGGAGAGCTTACCCAGGGTCACACAGCTTTAAGGGTACATGTAGGGTTCAGACCCATGTAGACCAAAGCCTGTAATCTCAACCACTCATACTGCCTCCCCATGAGCTATTCCAAACAACACAAAATGCAATCATCCAAGTAATTACCTTTTCAGAATCTACAAAGTGTGTAGCAATTCCTGCTGCATACACATCTCTTCCTTTCAGCCTGAATCCTGTTAATGCAAGGAAGCACCCAAGTTTTCCTTGAAGACGTGGCAAGAAATAACCTCCACCCACATCAGGGAATAGCCCTGTAATTAAAAACAAAAAGAGACAATGATTTAAATGAAAAAGATAAATTCAGCTCTCTTTACTTGAGATCAAAGGCCATTTTTCTCTGGAGTCTGAATCTACAGTAAAAATATTATTACTATACCACAGTACTACAACGTACTATACAATGCAATCAATGTCACAAAAGACTTGCTATAAATCGTGCTAACTTAATTGGGGTACTTTTCAAATTTTTCATGTTTCATTTCTATAGAACTCAATAAAGGATATGACGGCACAATGTTCTGGATATAACTACTTGATAAATATTACTTAAATAACTCATCTCTACTACTACTTTTTAAGAGTCTCCAATGTAGGTAAAGACTGAAACAATATTTTCTTTCCAAATGATAAGCACAGGAAAAAATATATGTAATCTAAGGCTATTATGTGATAAATTATTATTACCATTTAATCCATGTCCAAACAGTCAATTATCTAATATTCAAGATACTTAAAGTGATGTGATAACCATTAGTCCTACTAAATGAACAAGTTTATACCTAATTAAATCACTTGCACTTACTCTTTTCTTAACCATGAGTATTTTTTAAATTCCCTTATTCTCTCTACTGGCAACAATTAAAAACAGCATATATGCAAATACTTGCCAGTACACTACTTTTTGGTGTTTAAGAGCTCCTTAAACAATTGTGACCCTCTAGGTTTATAATCCACCTATCTATTTGAAAATTGCTTCAATTCATTCAGATAAAAATAGAAGCATTCAAATTCTTCCCAGTTCTACTTGTCAAAAAGTTCCTAGGGGGCTCCCCTGGTGGTGCATTGGTTGAGAGTCCGCCTGCCGATGCAGGGGACGCGGGTTCGTGCCCCGGTCCAGGAAGATCCCACATGCCGCAGAGCGGCTGGGCCCGTGAGCCATGGCCGCTGAGCCTGCGCGTCCGGAGCCTGTGCTCCGCAACGGGAGAGGCCACAACAGTGAGAGGCCCGCATACCGAAAAAAATAAATAAATTAATTAATTAATTAAAAAAAAAACTAACACCTTTATCAGTCTTCAAGGCCCCTGACCACTTTTTCAATTACATCTCTTACTACTCACTCACTATACTCCAGCCACTCTGGTCATCTTTCTGTTCCTCAATATCCATTCCTTGCTGCTGAACCTCAGGAGCACTCTGCCCAAGTGAAAACACTTCTGTGTGTTCCAGGGCCCCACATTCTTCCTCTTCGCCCTTTGCCTCAATGGCTGCTTCTTTCCAGTTCCCCTTACTGGCTCCACCTCCCTTGCTGGACCTGTGCCCACTGCTGTGCCTAGGCCTCATCTGAGGCTCTCCGATACCCCACACACGCATTTCCTTAGCTCTTATAGCTTTAGATAATATCTATATGCAGATCAGTCCCTGTTAGGGATGGAATTGTGTCCCAAATGGTGTCCCAAAATTCTTAAGCTGAAGTCCTAACCCGACAATGTGACAATTTGGAGAAAAGGACCTCTAAAGAGTTAATTAAGGTTAAGTGAGGTTATAAGAGTGGGGGTCTTATCTAATAGGACTGGTGTCCTTGTAAGAGGAAGAGACACTGAGGGCACACACAGAGGAAAGGCCATGTGAGTACAGAGAGAAGGCAGCTGTCCACAAGCCAAGGACAGGGGCCCTGGGTGAAACCAAACCTGCCAATACCTTGATGTTGGACTTCCAGCTTCCAGGACTGGGAGAAATAAATGTTGTTTAAGCTACCCAGTCTTGGTATTTTGTTATGGTAGCCCTAGCAGACCAATACAGTCCCAAATCTGTCTATCTAGTTATGCCTTTTTCCCTTGAATACAAACTCTCAAATCTGCATTCTAGATTTAGCCACATAGATAATAAGCATCTCAGATATAACATGGCAAAAACACAACTCCTGATTCTCATCCCTCCAACCATACTGTTCCTTCCCTAACTGGCCTCATCCATCTAGTAGCACTACCTAAACACCTTGGAGTTATTCCTGATTCATTATATCAGCAAGCAAGTTAACTCCAAAACATTTTCTAAATCTATCCAGTCTATTCCAACTCTACAGCTCCATATTACTCCAAGCTTAAAATTATCTCTCTCTAGACCTGTGCTATCCAATAGAATTTTCTATGATGATGAAAATGTTCTATAATCTATGCTGCCACTGACCAGATGTGGCTATTAAACACTTTGCAACTGAGGAACTGAATTTATTTAAATTTAATTTATGTTAAGTAGCCATCTGTGGTTAGTGGCTACAGTATCAGACAGCAGAGCTCTAGATTAATGTAATGACCTCCTAACAAGCCTCTCTACTCTTGCACCCCCTACAATCCATTATCCTTAAAGCAGACAGAATGATGGCATTAAAATGTAAACCAGACCATGCCACTCCCTGCTTTAAACTCTCCCACAGTTTCCCATAATGTTTAGGTTTAAATCCAAACTCTTCACCAGAGGTCCCTGTGTACCTCTTGAAGAGCACAGTATAACACTCCTGCCCTTGATTCAGATAGTTGACTCTATGTGGTTTCTTGAACCGGTAAAGCTTTATTCTTGCTTTAGACTAACTTCTTAACACCACAGTATTCTGTTCTAAGATATTAATATAGCTCCTTCCCTCTTGTCATTCAAATCTCAACCTAAAGGACATCTCCTTGGAAAACCTCTTTAACCATCTAATCTAAAGTAGCCATCCAGGAGAATTACACGTTGGGTAAGATGGAGTAAGAGGGACTAAATTTACTCTCCTACTTGAAATAACTATAGAAAATATACGAAATATCAGTTTTCAACAAACTGGACCATCAGGGAATAAAGGTAAGTGATCTGTGAATATCTGAAAACAAGTGAGGTAAACTCTACAAAAGCTCCAGCTTAAAGCCTTGAGAGAATGTCCAGGCCCAGAACAGCCCTTGATTTGAGGGGAATAAAGCTAAGAATCCAGGGAGACTGAGGCAGACAGAATTCCCAGAAGAGAGGACCAGAGAGGAGAGAGCTGCACAGAGAGAAAACTCTGGAGATCTGCAGAGTGTCTCCCTTAAGTCCTCAGCTTGGTACTGATCAGTACATGTGTATGAAGAAACTGCCTGAGGTTATGGAAAGAACCACAGGAAAGGATTATAGAGAACAGTACTGGGAACCTACACGGGGCTGAGAATAGTGCCTGTTCCCACCAATCAGACTGTGAGAACTCAGGATTCGTAGGGGCACTGAGTAGAAGGCAAAGAAGGGTCTCATTTCAGTAGTAGGAAATAATTAGCCCTAGCCTGAGCACTGCTCCAACCTTGCATCTAAAAAAAATAATAATAATAAATTTAAAAAAAAATTAAAAGATCTGAAAGGAACAAACTGTTTCCAAGTAACATAACCTCATCCCAGAAGCAAGCTCAAGAATATTTATAAGAATATAGATCTTCCTCAATTTACATTGGGGTTACATCCTGATAAATCCATCACAAATCATAAGTTGAAAATACCATAAGACAAAAATGCATTTAATACACCTAACTTCCAAACATCATAGCTTAGCCTAGCCTTCCTCAATTTACATTGGGGTTACATCCTGATAAATCCATCACAAATCATAAGTTGAAAATACCATAAGACAAAAATGCATTTAATACACCTAACTTCCAAACGTCATAGCTTAGCCTAGCCTATCTTAAATGAGCTCAGAACACTTACATTAGCCTAAAGTTGGGCAAGATCATCTAACACAAGACCTATTTTATAATAAAGTGCTGAATATCTCATATAATTTATTGACTGTTATGCTGAAAGTGAAAAACAAAAAGGTTCTAAGTATCAGTTATTTATCCTTGTGATTGTGTGGCTGCATAGGAGCTATGGCTTGCTGCCACTGCCCAGCATCACATGAGAGTATGGTACCGGATATGGCCGGCCAAAGAAAAGGTCAAAATTCAAAGTACAGTTTCTACTACATGTATATTGCTTTTGCACCATTGTAAAATCATAAAATAAAAAAATTGTAAGTCAGACCACCATAAGTTGGGAACCATCTATACAAAAATATCCAGCACTCAACAAAGTAAAACTTACAATGTCTAGAATCCAGTCAAAAATTACCAGGAATCTAAAAAAGCAAGAAATTGCCACCCATGATGACATGATGGAACAATCAATCAAAATTGATCCAGAACTGTTGCAGAGACGTGGAAAAACCCAGAGACTGTCATTCGGAGTAAAGTAAGTCAGAAAGAGAAAAACAAATATCGTATATCAACACATATATGTGGAATCTAGAAAAATGGTATAGATGATCTTACTTGCAAAGCAGAAATAGAGACACAGATGTAGAGAACAAACGTACGGACACCAAGGGGGAAAAGGTGCGGGGGATGAATTGGGAGATTGGGATTGACATATATATACTATTATGTATAAAATAGATAACTAATGAGGACCTACTGTATAGCACAGGGAACTCTACTCAGTGCTCTGTGGTGACCGAAATGGGCAGGAAATACAAACAAGAAGGGTCATATATATACATATGGCTGATTCACTTTGCTGTACAGCAGAAATTGACACAGCAGTGTAAAGCAACTATATGTCAGTAAAAAAAAAAAAAAAAAAAAAAAAAAAAACCCGAAAGTGACAGCAAGGTGTGGGGAAGGCAGGGACCAACAGGCTCTCCCGAGCTCCTTCCTGGCCTTTGATCCTGGCGTTAGCAATCGTGCCTGTCACTTGTTTGTGCTCTTTGCCACCACTGGCGTGTTTGAATAAAGTTTGAAATGTTGTAACATTATCTATAAAGACAAATAAAACAAAACAAAATAAGAAAAACTGACCCAGAACTGACATAAAAATTAGCAAACAAGGACATCAACACAGTTATAATAAACATATACCATACGTTCAAAAAGTTATATAAAAGCAAATAAGAGGGGTTTCCCTGGTGGCGCAGTGGTTAAGAATCCGCCTGCCAATGCAGGGGACACAGGTTTGAGCCCTGGCCTGGGAAGATCCACATGCCGCGGAGCAACTAAGCCCGTGAGCCACAACTGCTGAGCCTGCACTCTAGAGCCCACAAGCCACAAACTCTGAGCCCACATGCCACAACTACTGAAGCCCATGTGCCTAGAGCCCGTGCTCCACAACAAGAGAAGCCACTGCAATGAGAAGCCCACACACCACAATGAAGAGTAGCCTCCACTCTCCGCAACTAGAGAAAGCCGACGCGCAGCAACAAAGACCCAAACACAGCCAAAAATAAATCAATAAAATAAATAAATTTTAAAAAATAAAAAATAATATATATTTTTAAAAAGACCCAAATGATACTACTATAGATGAAAACTAGATGAATTTATGTATAAGCTAAAAAATACCTGAATGGGATTAAGGGCAGTTTTGACTTTGCAAAAGAAAGGATTAGCGAACTTGAAAACACATGAATAGCAAATATCTAAAATAAAAAAAAGAAATAAAAAAAATCAACAATACATGAGTGAGCTTAACAAAAGTTTAAATGGAGTTCCTGAAAAGGAAATGGGGGGGACAGAAAAATATCTGAAGAAATAATGTCAAAATTTCCAAATCTGACAAAAACTATAAACCTAACTAGCCCAATAAACACAATCATAAGAAACAGGAAGAAAGCTACAAAAAGGTACGTCATAATCAAGGGATCAAGGCACACCAAAACAACTGATCAGCAGAAAATCTTAAGAGCAGCCAGAGAAAGTAAAAAAGAAAACAAAAAAAAGACACTTATTTACAGAGGAACGAAGATAAGGATAAGAGCAGATTTCCCATGGAAAACAACATAAATGAGATGGTGTAGCAAAATCTTTAAAGTACTGACATTTAAACATCAGAATAGAATTCTATACCTGGGTCTCATATCAATGACCTCAGGTTTCACCTTAGGAGACTAGAGAAAGGAGATAAAACTTCAAGTAAGTAGAAGGAAGTAATAAATATCAGAGCAGAAATCAATAAAACAGAAAATCAAAAAACTTCTTTTGAGATCAATTAATAAACCTCTAATTAGAGTGATCAGAAAAAAAAAGAGAAGACAAATTACTAATATCAAGAATGAGAGGGCTTCCCTGGTGGCGCAGTGGTTGAGAGTCCACCTGCCGACGCAGGGGACATGGGCTCGTGCCCCGGCCCGGGAAGATCCCACATACCGTGGAGCGGCTGGGCCCATAAGCCATGGCCGCTGAGCCTGCGCATCCAGAGCCTGTGCTCCGCAACGGGAGAGGCCACAACAGTGAGAGGCCCGCATACCGCAAAAAAAAAAAAAAAAAAAAAAAAAAAAGAATGAGAGAGGGACTTCCCTGGCAGTCCAGTGGTTAAAACTCCACGCTCCCAATGCAGGGGGCACGGGTTTGATCCCTGGTCAGGGAACTAAGATCCCAAATGCTGCATGGCATGACCAAAAAAAAAAGGATGAGAGAGCCAGGTATTACTATAGATTCTACAGATACTAAAAAGATAATAAGGAAATGAATTTTATGCTAATAAATGGACAAACTCCTTAAAAGACCCAAATTACTGAAGTTTGTGCAAAAAAACCCAGATAACTTGAATAGCCTACATCTATTAAAGATTTTGAATTTGTAGTTAAAAACCTCTCCACAAAGAAAACTCTAGGCCTAGATGGCTTCGCTGGTGAATTCTACCAAACACATGAAAAAAAAGAAAAAGAAGAATCAATTCTACTGAACTTTTCCAGAAATGAACCCAGCATTACCCAGATACCAAAATGAAGCAATCAAAATGATGTTACCAGAAAACTACAGACCAATATCCCTCATGAACATAGATGCAAAAATTCCAAATAAAATTTTTGTGTATCAAACCCAACAACATATAAAAAGTAGGACACATCATACTAGAGTGAGATTTATTCCAGCAAAGCAGGGTTACTTTAATGTTAAAAAACCAATCAAAGTAATCCTCACTTAACAAACTAAAAAAGAAAAACCAATGATCATCTCAACACATGCTGAAAAAAATTACAAAATCCAAAGTCCATTCCTAATAAAACCCCTCAGAAATCTAGGAACAGAAGGAAAGTTCCTCATCCTGATAAGGGGCACCTATGAAAAACTTATACCTAATATCGTACTTAATTGGTGAAGGACTGAACGTTTTCCCCCTAAGATCCCAAACAAGGCAAGAAGGCCCACTCTCAACGTATCTGTTCAACATTGTATTGGAGGTTCTACCCAGTGGAATAAGGCAAGAAAAAATAAAAAGTATCCAGATGGGAAAGAAAAAAGTAAAATGTACTTTATTTGTAAACAACATAATTATCTATTTAGAAAATCCAATTCAATCTACAAAAAACCTACTAGAATAAGTTAGTTTATCAAGTTTGCAGGATACAAAGTTCAAAACTCAATTATATTTCTATATATTGATAACTAACATCAGAACTAGATTTTTAAAATATCATTTATAATATCATTGAATAATATGAAATACTTAAGGAAAAATCTGGCAAAAGATGTATAAGAAACTGAAAACTACAAAACATGGCTTAGGGAAATTAAAGAAGACCTAAATAAATGGAAAGATATAACTTGCTCACAGGTCTGAAGACTCAACATTGTTAAGACATCAATTCTCCCTAAATTGATAGATCCTAGACAATCCAAATAAAAATTCTAACAGGCCTTTTTGTTGAACCTTACAAAATCACTCTAAAATTCACACAGAAATACAAAGGATCTATAGAGCCAAAACAACTTGAAAGGAAAAAAAAAGAACAAAATTAGAGGATTATCATTACCTGATCAAGACTTACTATAAAGCAACAGTAATCAAGACAGTGTGGTGTTGGCACCAAGATCAGCACATACAAAGGTGCAAAGGCAATCAGTGGAGAAATAGTAGCTTTTTCCAAAAAATGATGTGGGAATGATTTTATCTCCCTATGCAAAATAATAAACTTTGATCTATACCTTTGATCCATACCTCTCACCACATACAAAAGTTAACTCAAAATGGAGTATAGATCTGAATGCAAGATATTTCCTCTAATAATCTTTCATCTAAAATTAAAGACATGTACAGCAGAAATTAACACAACATTGTAAATCAACTATACTTCAATAAGAATAAATAAATAAAATCGACTATAGTGCGCTAGTGTCTCCAGTTTAAATATGCTTGCCTTTGTGTTTTCAGATACAAGTATGAGCTAATATAAACTTTTAGGTATCTTCCTATTATAATTTATTTTTAAAAGTTCTTTCATACAAGATTCCATCAATTCCTTCAATAACTGTAATCTGAAATGTATCAAAAGACGATAATTGTAAAAGTAATTATGAAAATTTTTTTTTTTTTTTTTTTTTTTTTTTTTTACCTATTGCTGTTTCTGGCATTGCAAAAAGAGACTTTTCAGTAGCCACTCGGAATAGCCCATGAACTGAGAGACCAACTCCCTAGGGAAAAGGCAAAAAATTGTTTTAAAAATACTGCGGGCGTTAAAAAAAAAACCTCACATTCACAAACATTATAAACCAAGTAAATTATATCATATACAAAGATATACATAATATATATTATATATAATTCTTCATAAAGAATTTCTTTAAAGGAATTTCAGGAGATAGACGGGAGGGAAACCCTAAACCACACAATTTCAGAAGAACTTTCTGGGTGAAAAGTACATGGGTATCCCTGATATCTGGAACAGATCTGTTTTAGCTAAAATGTTTTTGATTAGTATCCTGTGTTATGCTTCAGGTCCTCTTCCCCAATTATCTCTTATTTCAAACTAGATGCAGCATTATAGACTACTGACTCTTCCCAGAACCACTGAGTATTCTTAGTGGAACCAATCATCAAAAAAGCATAACCAAGCTATTCTAGCAAATTTCAGTAGCCTTAAATAGAATATTAACACATTTTATTTATTCACATAGTTCATCAAATAAAATTAGCAACATCATTTTTCTCAGATACAACACTTAGTAACTATTTAACTCTTAAAAATCCATTACTAAACACAAGTTACAAAATAAAAAGATTTGGCTGAAAGTCTGTTTCTGACTTGTTGAATGTCACTGAAAATGACACACTTAACAGTCATCTCTGAATCAACAGATATATTTGAATAAAATAAGAGGTATACATGTGTTTACAAAGTATCCAAGTTTGTCTGTGCTCACATTGTGACATACATTTCCTATGTTATGTTTTTCACATTATTCAGAACTTCTATTAGATTGTTTAGTGCATGTAGCCTGTACAACACAGAGAACAAAGCAAACAGAAATAGCTGGAGAGAGAAAAACAGGTAAATGCACTACTCAAACTTGCCTTAAGCCCACACTTGCAGTTCAATTTTCAGGAAGACAAGCTATGTTGCGTTTTTGTCTTTGGATTCCCATTTGTTCCCTGCACTTGTCTCTTAACTGCTCCCTTCTCTTTTCTGGATCTGGTTTGGGTGAGTGCCTGTGCTTTTCAATTAAAAAGGTCTCTTCACCACATTTTCAGTTAGAACCAGACCCAGATTCTGTCATGATTCAGCATCACACAATAGCTGTCTTAGGCCTTTGGCCTCTAATATATTCATCCCAATACTGCTGTGTGCTTTTTCCTAACACTGCTCTCCCTGATAGTCATTCCCATTCTATCTTCTGGAACCCTCATTCCTTTGCAAAAGAACCACTAACAGCCCAAATTCTCTACAGAGGGCCCTCCGTACCCCCTAAATTCAAGAAAGAAAGAAATTTATAAGCCCTGTACTCTTTCATGTAGAAGCTATAGATCCCATGTTCATTGATTCAGTTATTTTGTTTCAGCCATGGCTGATAAAATAATGAACAAAGTCAAAGACTTCAAAATTTTAGTAAGAAGTTATTAATGAAAAGCTTTCCAAATAAGAGGTCATTGACACCAGTACCATTAGGAGCCAATTTAAAATGCCTTTCAATTAAGATGAAATGAAGACCGGGAAAATTCAAGCCACCTGACTTGGAGATACTAAGGACATAAATACTGATCCACGTTGAAAGGGGTGTAGCACTCTCATGGCAGATTCATATCTAATTTTTGTATCTTATATAAAAGAATCCATTATAGGTTGCTTATATTAAATCCCCCTTGAAATTTCCAAAATTTACCATTACATACTATTAACCATTAATCTTAGCAGATACTCCTTTGCTAGACTAAAAAGGCTTCAGTCTTCAAGTTTTATTATATTAACAACCGGTTATACAGATTCATTCCCCAAATGTAAAATTTATTCCAATTCCTAACTCTCCTCAAATACTCTCCCTGCATCCTACCCAACCCAGCAGTCAAATTTCATTTATCACATAATTATAAATCTCTGTAGCATTTGACAGTGGCTCACTCTCTACTTCAGGAAACACCTGACTTGGCTTTGAGACACTACACTCTCCTGGTTTTCCTTCTAACTCATTAGTTGTTCTTTCTCTTCTCCCTGACATCAAAATGTTGATCTGCCCCAATGATCAGATATCATCCCTCTACTCCACTTCACCTGTACTCTGTTCTTTCTATTCATTCCCCAGGTGATCTCTTCCAAGAGCCCCAAGATTTTAAGCACTGTAACATTAACGACAAATTATTTTCCCACCCCTGATTTCTCTAGAATTTTATATCTAGCTGTTTACTTAACATCTCCACCTAAACATCTAATATGTATCTCAATGTTCATGCATCACAAGTAAACCTCTTGATTTCTCTTTGAACATGCTGCTCCCTCAGTCTTTTCCATCTCAGCAAATAGCACCATCATTCACCTAGCTGCTCAGGCCAAAAATTTCAGCATCATCCTTTCTTTCCTTTCTTTCTGATCTTACAATCTAATCTATGAACCTTGTTTTCCTTTTTTTTTTTTTTTTTTTTTTTTTGCGGTACGCGGGCCACTCACTGTTGTGGCCTCGCCCGTTGCGGAGCACAAGCTCCGGACGCGCAGGCTCAGCGGCCATGGCTCACGGACCTAGCCGCTCCGCGGCATGTGGGATCCTCCCGGACCGGGGCACGAACCCGTGTCTCCTGCATCGGCAGGCGGACTCTCAACCACTGCGCCACCAGGGAAGCCCTATGAATCAGTCTTGATAGCACTAACTTCAAAATATATCTTGGATTGAGCCACTTCATCGCCACTGTTGCAACCCTAGGTGAAGTCACTATCATCTCGTGCCTGGGTTAGTCTCTCTTGCTTCTGTTTTTGCCACAATCCATCCTCTGCACAACAGCCAAGTAAACTTATTAAATGTAAATCAGTTCATGTCATTCTCCTGCCCAAAACTCTCCAGTGACTCCCCATCCCATTAAAATATTACTGAAATTCCTCATCCTGGCTGATAAGGCCCTACGTGATCTGGTCCCTTTCTATCTCCCTGATCTTATGGTCTACCATTCTCCACTTTCCTCACTTTCACTCTTGTCAGCCACACTGGCTTTTTTTTTCCTCTTAATTGACATATAATATACAATCGAAAGTACACAAATAGTACAAACAGCTAGCACACAGGTCCAGTGAATTATCCCAAAATGAACACATCCTTGTAACCAAAACCCAGATAAAAATTATCAGAAATTCTTTTATGCACCCTGTCAGCCACTACTCCCTCCCCATCCTTCAGGTAACTACTATCTTGACTTCTAACAAAATGAGATTAACTTTTTCAGGTTTTGATCTTGATATAAATAGAGCCATAGAGTATTATTTATTTGACTTCAGTCAATGTTATGTTTGCAAGATTTATTCATGTGTGTAGCAATAATTTCTTTCATTGTACAGCATTCCTTTGTATGAATAAACTATTTTCATTCTACTGTGAATAGCTAGTTAGGTTTTTCAGTTTGGGGCTACTGCAAATAACGATTCAATGACCATTCTTACACATGTCTTTTGGGGCATAAGTACATACATTTTGGTTGGGTTGTAAAACTGTTGGGTCAGAGTATTAATTCAATCAACTTTAAAAGACGAGATCAAACAATTTTCCAAAGCAGTCATACCAATTTCTACTCCAGCAGCAATATGAGTTTGTATTCCATATCTTCACCAATGCTTGAAATTGTCTTTCACATTTTAGCCATTCTATACAGATGGCCAACAGGCACATGAAAATATGCTCAACATCACTAATTATTAGAGAAATGCAAATCAAAACTACCATGAGGTATCACCTCACACCAGTCAGAATGGCCATCATGAAAAAGTCTACAAATAATAAATGCTGGAGAGGGTGTGGAGAAAATGGAACCCTTATACACTGTTGGTGGGAATGTAAATTGGTTCAAACACTACAGAGAACAGATGGAGGTTCCTTAAAAAACTAAAAATAGAGTTACCATATGATCCAGCAATTCCACTTCTGGGCATATATCCGGAAAAGACAAAAACTCTAATTCAAAAAGGTACATACACCCCAATGTTCAAAGCAGCATTATTTACAATAGCCAAGACATGGTAGCAACCTAAATGTCCATCAACAGATGAATGGATAAAGATGTGGTATATATATACAATAGAATACTACCCAGCCATAAAAAAGAATGAAATGCCATTTGCAGAAACACGGATGGACCTAGAGATTATCATTCTAAGTGAAGTGAGACAGAGAAAGACAAATATCATACATCACTTACATATGAAATCTAAAAAAATAATACGAATAAATTTATTTACAAAACAGAAACAGACTCACATAGAAAATATTTTAGCCATTCTAGTGAGTATATGTTAGTATTTCATTGTGGTTTCAGTTCTCCTTTTCTTGCTGATTAATGCAATTGAGTGCTTTGTCATGTTTTGGTCATCTGCATATTCTCTTTATGAAATGTCTAATCTATTGCTCATTTTTCCATTGGACTTTCTTATTGATAGGTAGAAATTCTTTCTACATCCTTCATGTGATTTCTTGTCAAATATATGTATAGTCAGCCCTCCATATTCATGGCTCCTCATCTGCAGATTCAACTAACCACAGACCAAAACTATTTTCTAAAAAATTCCAACAAAAAGTTCCAAAAAACAAAACTGGAATTTGCTGCATACCAACACCTATTTACATAGCATTTACACCGTTTACAACTACTTACATAGCATTTACACTGTGTTAGGTATCGTAAGTAATCTAAGGATGATTTAAAATATATGGGAGGATGTGCGTATGTTACATGCAAATACTATGCTATTTTATACAATGGACTTGAGCATCCTTGGGTTTTAGCATCGGATGGGGGTCCTGGAACCAATCCCCTGCTGAGAACAAGGGACTGTATTCCAAATACCTATTTTCCAGTCTGTGGCTCGCCTTTTCACTCTCTTAATGATGTCTTGGAATGAATAGAGCTTCTTAATTTTAGCACAATCGAATCGGTTATTTTTGTTTATGGTACATTTAGTGTAATCCATTTAGTGTAATTTAAGTAATCCTTCCATACCCTCAAAGTGTAGCAGAAACATGTTCCAAACATTCAGGATTTTCTGTCTATTATTGATTACTAGCTTAATTCCACTGGGGCCAGAGAACAGTCTGTAAGATTAATCCTTTGGAATATGCTGAGACTAACTCTATGGCCAATTTTGGTAAATGTTCCATGCACACATGAATTGAACATGAAATCTACAGTTACTGAGTCCATGTTAATTGGATTGTTTATTGGACCATGTTCAAACCATGTGCATGCATGTAAAATGTATGTGTATATATGTACATATACTGTTTATGTCTCTGCTTCATCTGTCATTGAAAGAAGTATGTTCAAATCTTCTCCTAGGATTGTGGTTTTGTCTATTTCCCCTTTAAGGGTTTTCTACTTTTTTGCAAGATTAAACATTTTTAAATGTTTGAAAATATCACACCAGTAGAGTTATTTCACAGAGGCAGAGGTTTGTTCCCATTGTTTCTCAGTGTAATACTGTACATTATGAAACTCATTAAGCAATTCTGTTCAGCTTCATATTGCTATAAATTGAGAGTTTTAGACAAGCATTTATAAAATATCTTTCTATAGCTGATTAGAGTCACTAAAATTACTTTCAGAATCTGACTACACTGAACTTAAGAAGGTGAAAAGCTGAATAGCTTTCAACAGACTGAACTAAGCCCTATCTGCTAAGAGAATAAGAACCGAAATTGAGGGCTTGCTGAACTGGGCCCCAAAATGTTACACATTAGAAGTTAGGGTGGCCTGGATTCAAATGCTCAGCTTCAAATACTCCCATTCCTGACGGGATTGAGATGATCTGGGATTGCTAGTGCCCTTAGCCTAGGTTCCTACTAGAAACGATGGTAGGAAGATTACGCCATATCAGGGCTCAAATAATACTCAAGTAGAAATAACTCATTTAGAAATAACCAGCACTCAATTAGAAATAATCTGACATAAGACCACATGACTAAAGCCTAAGAGAAAAAATACACAACAGAAAGATTCACAGGACATACAAATTTTGATTTGTCATACCTGTTTATTATAACTATGAAATGTCCTATATCAAGTAAAAGCTTTTGCCATAGTACCTTATTTGATATTAAAATAGCTGTATCAGTTATTTTAGTGTTGGTAAACACTTTTTCTATTACCTTACATTTAACCCTTCTGTGCCTTATAGTTATGGTGTCTCAAGCATTCTGACATTGTTTTTTACTTGGATTATTATTAAACAATCTTCATTGCAGTACTGTACTGACACTGTGAAGATAAAGTAAAATGAATCTGATCCATATTTATAATCTAGTACAGAGAATATTAATATGGATAAGCATAAGTAACCGAACATATGAATGTAGTCAAACTCGTATCCTACTTGTTTAAAGTCTGGCATTCTTAAATGCAAAACTCAGGCCATCTAAGACTTTTTTTTTTAATTAAGAGACTAGAGCTAGATGAGTTTTCACTGTTCAACAAAGGAAAAAGGCTGGTATAGCTTTAAGGCTTTTAAAGAAGATCTCATTATAATTACTTAAAAAGCACAATTAAATCCTTCAAAATGCAAATATGCTTATCAGTAACTAGAAATGAGTATCACTTCTATATTTCCAGATAATATTACTATTCTAGACAAAAAGCACATTTTTAAAAATTGATAATTATACAGATATTTAAAGTTAATTTAATATATAGTCAATTACTCCATGATTTATACTAATGGCAAGATTAATCCCCCAACACAAAAACAAAAACACATGTAGAACAATTTAATTTGGTGCCTGAAAAAGAAATGTTCCAGATAATAATACATCAGTGTTAAATTCCCTGATTTTGGTGTCTTATTCTTAAGTAATACACACTGAAAAATTTAGCAATAAAGAATTATCATGTCTTCAACTTTCAAATGGTTCAGAAAAGAATTATCCATAGACACATGTGGGAGAGAAGAAGAGAAAATAAAACAAATGCGGAAATAATAGGGAATGTGGATGAAGGATACACTGGAGTTCTCTGTACTATATTACTAATTGAAATTGTTTCACAATAGTCTTTTTGAGCCAAATGAAAATAAAAATAAATGTTCCAGAGTAACCAGCGCCAACAACCACAGTAAAGAAAACAAACTCAGAAAGGCATACAATGGGGTGATGTGACAAATGCTCACACAAAGAGCCATGAATTTAAATTCTAATCAGAGAGAATGAGTAAGCTCCTGTCCAGAATGAACACTGCATCTCAGTATCAGTGAGTACATGAGAGTCTTCTCTCACCATCATTCAAGATTATAAATGGTTCTTTGAAATTAGGTATATATTTCTGTTAGAAATTCAAATAGATTTTCATCACACATTATGTCACTATGGTATAAAAGTTAATATCATAATCATAAAATAAGTTTCATAATGTATCTCTGGGACCACATGCCTTAGATCAGCAGCCTACCCAGTAAAAACAGTTATTTTTATTATGCTTCTCACATTAATATTAACAGACTAATATTGCATATTAATAGTATTAACATACCGATTACATAATATTAATGTTTTTTGTTTTTTCGGTACGCGGGCCTCTCACTGTCGTGGCCTCTCCCGTTGCGGAGCACAGGCTCCGGACGCGCAGGCTCAGCGGCCACGGCTCACGGGCCTAGCCGTTCCGCGGCATGTGGGATCTTCCCGGACCAGGGCATGAACCCGTGTCCCCTGCATCA
The DNA here is from genome assembly GCF_949987515.2 of Delphinus delphis. Taxonomy (NCBI): domain Eukaryota; kingdom Metazoa; phylum Chordata; class Mammalia; order Artiodactyla; family Delphinidae; genus Delphinus; species Delphinus delphis. Next base: position 44,046,361 of record NC_082689.1, on the reverse strand, counting down.
GCAGGCGGACTCTCAACCACTGCGCCACCAGGGAAGCCCTATTAATGTATTCTGATAGACTACAGAGAGCATTTACATTATCCTGCTTTGGATTCATATAATTCATGTTATTTTTGGACAAAAATTATATTCAGCAGAAACAAATAACTGTGGTAGAAATATTTAATTTATTTATGAATTAACAGTCTACCATCCTTGGAGGTACAGTTTTACTTTAAACAGAAATATCAGAGAGATATTTGAAAACTGCTGAGAGTAAATCTTAAAAGTTATATGAAAAAAAATTTTTTTCAATTATGTGTAGTGATGAGTGTTAACTTATGGTTTCACAACATATATATACATCAAATCATTATGTTGTCACCTAAAACATTGTATGTCAATTATACCTCAATTTTAAAAAAAGCCAGTGAGCAGAAATATAATTCTGGTACATCATACATTAAAACATAAATTAGAGGGCTTCCCTGGTGGCACAGTGGTTAAGAATCCGCCTGCCAATGCAAGGGACACGGGTTCGAGCCCTGGTCCGGGAAAATCCCACATGCTGTGGAGCAACGAAGCCCGTGCGCCACAACTACTGAGCCTGCGCTCTAGAGCCCGCAAGGCACAACTACTGAAGCCCACACACTGCAACTACTGAGCCCACGTGCCTAGAGCCCGTGCTCTGCAACAAAGAAGCCACCGCAATAAGAAGCCAGTGCACCACAACGAGAGTAGCCTGCGCAGCAATAAAGACCCAACACAGCCCGAACGCAGCCATTAATTAATTAATTAATTAATTAAAAAAAAACAAAACATAAATTAGAAATAACTCTTACGTACCTCCTGGATTCCTGCTCAAGGTTTTTGCCTAAATAATCACATTCCCCCAATATATTATAACATACCACATATTATATTTTAAATGTCTATCATATTTATTTTTTGAATTTTATTTTTATACAGCAGGTTCTTATTAGTTACCTATTTTATACAGATTAGTGTGTATGTCAATCCCAATCATATTTAATAGATGTTTAAAAAGAGAAGCTCTAAGAAACCACTGCCTCATATCATATATTCAAACAAGAAGAACTATTATAACAGGAATACTCTTAATTGACCTCAGATTTACCAACAATTTCCCTTAACTCTGTAAAACTAATATCTATATTAACTAGCATCCTGAAAGCTACTCTCTGGCTACTTTTTTTTATATATAAATTTATTTATTTTATTTTTGGCTGCATTGGGTCTTTGGGCAAGCAGGGGCTACTCTTCGTTGCGGTGCCCGCGGGCTTCTCATTGCAGTGGCTTCTCTTGTTGCGGAGCATGGGCTCTAGAGCGCAGGCTCAGTAGTTGTGGCACACGGGCTTAGTCACTCTGCATGGCATGTGGGATCTTCCCGGACCAGGGCTCAAACCCCTGTCCCCTGCATTGGCAGGTGGATTCTCAACCACTGTGCCACCAGGGAAGCCCTCTGGCTACTTTTTGATATACCTGATACTTCTCTGATCTGTTGAGTTCAGAGTTTACCAAACGTCAGTCATAAATAAAGAGTTATTTCATGAGAACCAAGTTGAATACTCTGGAAAAGTATGAAAAAGCTAAGTTACTAAAAAATTTTGGTATAGGGCAAAGACAGTATTTCAAGTGACTATTCTTCATAATAACATTTATTGTTATTCTGAAACTATTATACACATTAGGACAAAGCAAATTTGTCACAATCTTAATATTATTTTTTTAAATAAAGATTTTCAACATACATGAGAAGAAAGTTACAAATATCAAAGAAGTAAGAATCTAAATTTGAATAGGAAGTACTGAACTCAGGATCTAGGACCTATTTTCTCTTAAAAATAAAACACATATTCTTAGTGCTCTTCAAAAAGGCCTATAAACAATTACCAACTTAACTAGTGCCCAGATTATTATTGCTAACCATCATTTCCTACTAAAAGTAACCAGGGCTGCCTTGGAAAAACACCCTATTTTAGGTCTGTTGAATAAAATGTACAAAACAACCTGGAATATGGTTCTTTGCCACAAAGCAAAGAAACTCTCAAAGATTTCTGGGGCACAAAAGCCAACTTGAAGGTTCCCATGACAAGTCCACTCTTCTGGTTTGCCCCTCTGGGCCCCCCTTTTTCAGTGTCTTTTATAGGTTCCTTGTTCTGCCTCTGGCCAATAAACATTTTTTTGTATTCCATTCTGGACTTACTTTGGTTGTCACTCTATTTCTGTCACATTTCCTTGCATTATCTTTTCTACTGACAAATTTTCAATACAAGTTTCTCTGCTATAACATGATGAGTTACTGAAAAAAATCCTCAGGCTCTACAAAACTGCACAGAGCTTATAAGAAAAATAGAGTTTCGGCAGTCCACTCAAAACCTATGCAACTTTGTATTCTGAGTGCTAACAGAAAGAATAAATGGTCGCAGGCCAGGGACTTGATTAGGAGCACCAGCTCAATATGAACAGAGAATGCCAGTGTAGATATTTAAAATGCACAACAATAAAGTGGAAAGAATGGCAATACTTTATTCAGAGCAGGACTGGCACATGCTGAGACAAAGCAGTGTTAAGTGCAGCTATAAGCCAGTGGGACCTCCATTAAACACCAAGTGCCAAGAGTTGAGGGTTCACCTTACAGCGGAGGTCCACCCAGAAACAGGCATTTGTTTGTGTGGGTTTTTTTTTTAATTTTCTTAAAATACAGACAAGAGAATGCCTATTCACAGTACAGCAACTGAGGTAATTAAGCACTCTTTTCCTGTCTAGATGATTATATATCTACTGCCACTATCCTATCTCCCCTTGCCTAGAAAAAAACTGTATATGAATCAATATAATTTTTGCATTATCCTAACATCATTTTCCCATTTACCAATCACTTATGAGCTAATTCATGTTGCAGAAGCACACACTTTGGAGCATACTGTGCCTCTGTAAGTCCTAAAGTTATACTTCCTGCCCAAGCAGCACCCTGACTTCCAGATGTGCATAACCGACAAAACACTTTTGTTCAGACAAAACACTCCCACGTGGATAAGCCCACAGGTATTTCACACCTAACAAATTAAACTCATCTCCCTTCACTCTCCCCAACCCACTCCCCAGCCACACTTTCTCCCGAATCTTAAGTAAACAGTCCACCATTCATCCCACTGCCCAGTCTAGAAACCTGGAAGTCATCCTTGCCTCCTTCTCCCCTTTATCTCTCACATCCAATACATCATCAAATCCCACCAAGTCTCCTCCTAAGTATCTCCCTTAAATCTATCTAATTTCCGCCCCCCTTCATAATCTCCATGCTAGTTCAAAATCACCATAATCTCCCACCTGGATCCCTGCAAGAGCTTCCTGAATAATCTCTTTACAACCAATCCTAACCTCCCTACAACCTGTTCCTCCCACAAGAGAGTTCTCTGTCTAAAATGCACCACTCAAGCCATTTTCCTGGCTAAAAGCACTTTAAAATGGCTCTCCCTGGGCTTCCCTGGTGGCGCAGTGGTTGGGAGTCCGCCTGCCAATGCAGGGGACACGGGTTCGTGCCCCGGTCTGGGAAGATCCCACATGCTGCGGAGAGGCTAGGCCCGTAAGCCATGGCCGCTGAGCCTGCACATCCGGAGCCTGTGCTCCGCAACAGGAGAGGCCACAACAGTGAGAGGCCCGCGAACCGCAAAAAAAAAAAAAAAAAAAAAAAAAAAGGCTCTCCCTATTGATCTCAGGATAAACAACTTATATCTAAAAGGACTGATCTGGCTTCTTGCTTACCTCTCTAACCTCAGAACTGAACCGCTATCTCCTTCATACTCCCAAATCGAGGCACACTTAACTTTCCCAAACATGAATTCTCTCATCTTCACATATACTATTATCTTCTCACTCACACACTCTTCTTCTACACTGCATCAACCCCTTAACACGCTTGTACCAACCATAGCGCATTCCTCCACTATCCCACCTTGTTTGTCCCTGGCTGATTCCTCTTTGAGTCTCAGGTTAAATAAAACTTCCTCCAGGGTGCTTTCCCTACACCATCTCCATCACTAAAGTACTCAGACATACACACACAGTTGAGGCCGGTACTCTTATGTATTCCCAGACAACTCTGTACCTGCCTCACAAGACAGTAAGGTCCATAAGGAAAGAAAATATATCTATCTTGCTCACTATTCTACCCCTAGAGCCTAACCAGTATCTAGTACATAGCAGACATCCAGTAATTTTTGCTGGTTGGGTGAAATAGCTGAGAACAACCTCATATTATTGCTAAAATCATAATGAACGTCTAGTTAGTCTCAAATCTCCTACCTCCATGTATCCTTAGGAGAATGAGCTCATTTTATGGGCAAAAGGAGCTCCTCTGCCCCTTTCTTCTCTGTGAAATAATCTGATGCCTCCTCAATAAGACACAGAGCCCTCTAGACCACAAATCATCCAACCCAACATAGTGGGGATAAAATGGAGGCAGGATGCGAATGGCACAGAGGAAAGGTGCCTGTCACTTGACCAAGAACCTAGGGTGCTTTCACATTTAAAAAGGAAATGAACCAAAAACCTGACCAATATGCCCACAGGAAATGGCCAAGGAAATGGAAAAGAACTCCCTGTAGATCTGAGAATCTGCAAGTCTCTGAAAGTTGCCAAGAATACCCACACTCCTGGAAAGTAAAAGTTCTACTTCCCACAAATCAATACCTTAAAATGGGGATGGAGGTGGGGCAGGGGCAGGCAGTAAAGCCAAGTTCCTGGTTAGTAAATGGAAGCACTTTCCGCTTCTCTACTTAGATATGTTTGGGCTAAAAGCCAGGGTTAAAAGAGTAGAGGCAAGGAGAGAATAAAGGACTCTATCTAATAAGACAGACAAGGAATGAGATGGAGTTAAACAGCATAGGAACATTTGTTAGAGGGTAATCCATTGTGTATTGAAAAATAGAACCCAATGCTTACCTATGAAAAAGGCTCACTGAGAAACTAAATAACCCTAAAAATCTATTATGAGAAATTCTGCAACTAAATGCAACCCTTACTCTCCCCTAATAAAGCAGAAGGAAATCTAAGTAGAGAGAATCCCATGGGGGAAAGGGAGGCACCTTCCCTTCTCTATCAAGAAAAAGATCTCCATCCAGGCTTGGAAAAATGCCAACAGTGAACACAACTGAAAATGAATGCACATAAGTACATATTCTGAACACTTAGAAATCCAAGGGAAATTTCTTCTCTATTCTTCCTTTCACAGATCCTGCCGTGTTATTAATCTTCAGTCTTAAAGGAGGCTCTTTTTCATATCTTATTTTTTGGCCACGCCATGGGATCTTAGTTCCCTGACCAGGGATCTAACCTGGACCCTGGCAGTGAAAGCACCAAGCCCTAACCACTGTACCGCCAGGGAATTCCCCATATCCTTTTTTATCTGATTATTCTTCCTCTCTTAATATATTTTATTGCTTTCTCCACAACACAACTTTGCCTGTCAGTATAGTCCTTTTATTTTTAGTTCCCAGGGCAACTGCACTGCAGTACCTTCCTTTAGTCTCTGACTGATCAACCTTTTTTTTTTCTTTTTTTTTTTTTTAAGATTTTTTTGATGTGGACCATTTTTAAAGTCTTCATTGAATTTGTTGCAATATTGCTTCTGTTTTACGTTTTGGTTTTTTGACTGGGTGGCACGTGGGATCCTAGCTCCCCGACCAGGGATCAAACCCGCACCCCCTGCATTGGAAGGCAAATTCTTAATCACTAGACTGCCAGGGAAGTCCCTGACTGATCATCCTTTATCTTTGCACATTTGCTTCAGGTCTAGTTTCATCACAGTTAACAACTGGCTGCTTCCACCTTAAACCGACAAAGAACAAATAAGAATCAGAGGTTCAATGCATACCTGTCTCATATTCATGTATCTGAAATCAAGTAACCTTGATCTACACAAGCAGCCTTAGCAGTAAGAATGTCTACCATTCTTATTAGACAAAAACACTGTAAGGAAAGAAAATTACAGGACAATATTCCTGATGAACACAGATGGAAAAATCCTTAACAACATATCAGGAAACTGAATTCAACAATACATTAAAAGGATCATATACCATGATCAAGTAGGATTTACTCCTGAGATGCAAGAATGGTTCAACATATGTGAAATCAACGTGATGCACCACGTTAACAAAATGAAGGATAAAAATCATATGATCATCTCAATAGATGCAGAAAAAGCATTTGATGAAATTCAACATTCTTTTATGATAAAAATCCTCAACAAACTAGGTATAGATGGAATGTACCTCAACATAATAAAGTCCATATATGACAAGCCCACAGCTAACATCATACTCAACAGTGAAAAGCTGAATGCTTTTCCTCTATGATCAGAAATAAGACAAGGATGCCCACTCTCACCACTTTTATTCACCACAGAAAGTCCTAGCCAGAGCAATTCGGCAAGAAGAATAAATAAAAGGATCAAAATCAGAAAGGAAGTAAAACTATCTGAAGATGACATGATATTATATATAGGAAACTCTAAAGATGCCACAAAAAAATGTTAAAAACTAGTAAACAAATTCAGTAAAGTTGCAGGATACAAAATTAATACACAAAAATCAGTTGTGTTTCTGTACACAAATAACTTTCAGAGAGAGAAATTAAGAAAACAATCCCATTTACAACTGGATCAAAAAGAATAAAATACCTAAGAATAAATTTAACCAAGGAGGTGAAAGAGGTACACACTCACAACTCTAAGACATTGATGAAAGAAATTGAAGAAGACACATATTATGGAAAGATATTCTGTGCTCACTGATCGGATGAATATTGTTTAAATGTCCATATTACCCAAAGCAATCTATAAACTCAATGTAATCTCTGTCAAAATTCCAATGGCATTTTTCACAGATACAGAATAATCAAGACCTCAAATAGCCAAAGAAACCTTGAGAAAGAAAAACAAAGCTGGAAGCATCACACTTCCTGACTTCAAATCATATTATAAAGCTACAGTCATCAAAACACTATGGTATTGGCATAAAAACAGACACATAGACCAGTGGAACCAAAAAAAAAAAAAAATAGAGAGAGAGAGAGAGAATGCACCCCAAAATAAAACTACACAATACGGTCAATTAATTTTCAACAAAGGAGTCAAGAATATACAATGGGGAAAGGACTACCTCTTCAATAAATGGTGTTGAGAAAACCAGATATCCACATGGAAAAAAATGAAACTAGACCTCACTTTATACACAAAAACCAGCTCAAAATGGATTAGACTTGAATGTAAGACCTGAAATCATAAAACTCCTAGAAGAAAACATAAGGAATAAGCTCCTTCATACTGGTCTTGGCAATGATTTGGGGGATTGACACCAAAGGCAAAGGCAAAAAAGCAAAAATAAACGTGAACTGCATCAAATAGAAGCTTCTACACAGCAAAGGAAATCATCAACAAATGAAAAGGCAACCTATGACATGGGAGAAAATATCTGCAAACCATATAACTGATCAGGGGTTAATATCCAAAATACACTCAGCCCTCCATACCCACAGATTTAACCAACTGTGAATTCAAAATATTGAGAAAAAAACTCCAGAAAGTTCCGAAAAGCAAGATTTGAATTTTGCTGTGCAACAGCAACTATTTACATTGTATTTTCACAGCATTTACACCGTATAAGTAACCTAGAGATGATTTAAAGTATATAGGAGGATATGCATAGGTTATATGCAAATACTACATCATTTTGTAGTAATTCTTCTCATAAGAACATGTCTCAGTGACATTAATTGTGGCTAAACTCAATCTGATTCAGTAGCTCCCATTTAACTGAGCACTAGTCAGTTTTCCACGTGGCTGGTTTGTATCCCAAAAAGTCGTTTGGAGATTGTATATGCTCACTGTTTCCAATCCAGTTCCCACTCCTTCTCTATTCATTAGAGTATACCCCTTCTAAAGTATGCCTTAAAACTTTTAATTTTACATTATATTGATCACAAAACACTTTTGCTTGCAGCATCTTTAGGACACTTTGAGAAACACAAAAACAATACCATATTGTAAACATATTTTGAGTTGGCTTGGGGGAGCTAATTTTGTTTCTACTGTAAAATGCATTGGTGGGAAGAGAAAAGGGAGGAAGGGAGAGAGGAAGGGACAAAGAAAGGGAAGAAGGAAAAGGAAAGAAACGTAAAAGTTTTTTAAATCCAATTCAATTGGGAGGGAAATGTAGGCAGAACTACACATACAGAATAAAAATAAGAATTTTTTCTGTTCTATATCTACTTAAAATTAATTTTAACTTTTAAAGCAAATTTGCCTTTCCATTATATATTAACTTGAGAAAATATGACTAGATTTTTAAAATAAAGGGTAAAGGAAATTAAAATTCTTCCTTTTTAGGAAACAATGAACTATTCTTTCAAATTGCTATTCAAAAAATTTTTCGTCTCTTTCAAAAACATTGTAATGATATAATCTTACATACTTTTAATTAACCAAGTGGAGAACCACTCAGAAACATTTTTATTTTACTGTATACCAAAATATCAAGTAAACATTTGAATTTCTGAAACATAATAGAATTTAGTTATCCCCTCTAGAAAGTGCTGTGTTACTCTTCATGGTAAACAACAAGAGACAGTAAAACTGTCATTTTCATTGCTGGAAAAATATTTTTTTCTATAGTAAAAAAGAAAAAATAAAATTAAATAAAAATCAAGCTCTATGGCGCCATCTTTTGGATTGTTCAAGTTTTCTTATAATTCTTTCTTATAAGAAACAATTCATTGATCAGAATCAAGATAAAGACAGAAACAAAACTATTTGGCTACCTTTTCGTAAGCTATATTTGCCCTATCTTAGTCTCATACTTTTATATTAGGATTTAAAACGTATCCATAAAACAATTACCTATAATACTAAAATATACTAAATATTCTGAAAATAAAGGCCTTTTGAATTAACAAACTGCATGTTCTCAACACTTTATGGCAGTGGTTCCTAAAGTGAGGCACCCCCACTATCACGAGCATCATGAACATCATCTGGGAACTTTTAGAAATGCAAATTCTTAGGCCACACTTCAAACTGACTAAACTGGAATTGGGGGGGTGAGAGGAGTCAGCCTTTTTTTTTTTTTTAAGTCCATCTTTATTTATTTATTTTTTTATTATATTTATTTTTGGCTGTGTTGGGTCTTTGTTGCTGCGCGCGGGCTTTCTCTAGTTGCGGTGAGCAAGAGCTACTCTTCATTGTGGTGCGCGGGGTTCTCATTGAAGTGTCTTCTCTTGTTGTGGAGCATGGGCTCTAGGTGCGCGGGCTTCAGTAGTTGCAGCATGTGGGCCCTAGAGCACACAGGCTTCAGTAGTTGCAGCGCGTGGGCTCTAGAGCGCAGGCTCCGTAGTTGTGGTGCACGTGCTTAGTTGCTCTGTGGCATGTGTGATCTTCCCAGACCAGGGATCGAACCCGTGTCCCCAGCATTAGCAAGCGGATTCTTAACCACTGCACCACCAGCGAAGTCCCGAGTCTGCCTTTTAACAAGCTCTTGGATTCTGATACAAACTAACCTGGGAGAACCACTGCCTTCCAGCTCTTGGATTTTGATATGAGCTAACCTGTGAGAACCACTGCCTTTTTGAAAAAGGTCCACAGCTAACACTGAACTATACACTAGTTGGGAATTGCTAGTAAGTTCAGCAGTTCCTAACCTTAGTTTCATATTGGGATTACAAGGGAGCTTTAAAAATACCCGAGTCCTGCTCTAATATGTGGTTAATGGTTCAGGAGGTAAGTAAAGCCTGGGCACCAGGATTTCTGAAAGACTCTCAAGTGATTGAAAATGCAGCCAAGGTTGAGAGCTAAAGATCTAGAGGCTTACATTTTCAAAAGCTAGAGTTCACTGAGTCTTATATTAAGCAACGTTTGTAAATGAGACATGAAAAGTTAGTCTTCAAAACCAAGATACATATAAAATCCCATTACAAGAAAAAAGAACTGATTCACTTCCAGTCTGTAAATTTTACTCCTTCAAAGGCTACAAAAATGTTTTTTAAAGCAGAGTTTTTTAAATAAACAATTTATTAAATATATACTGTGCATTCCCTAGTTGTTATGAGCATGCTAAAAAAAAAGAGTAGTCCTCACCTTTATAGACCATCTAATATACTTGGGCATATTTCATAATAACTGACAATAAAGAATAAATGCCAAATTTGGAGTAAAGATTGAATGCACTGAGTCAATGAAGGAAAAAAAATCACACCTAATCATAGTGGTATTTAAGACTGTTAAAAAATATAGGGTACAACTTTCAGTCTTTAAAGATGAATTAGATGTAGACTACATATGGGGAGTTGTAGGTGGCAGACCTGATAGAAGAAAAGACACATAGGTTTGTTTGTTTTTTTTTTTAGGGGCAGGGCTGACAATATGTAATATAAAAGAACCTTTCTCACTGAGGGGCTCGTCATCTGAACCAGAGATCACTGCAAAAGACTTAACTATTTTCTCACTTTTTCCAAGCATGGTATATAACTGGTACCATTCTAGAATCACAGGGCAGAAATATGAATGCAGTTAATTCATTACATACAATCGATGTCTTGGGCACTAGTTCCCACTTAACATGACTCAATCACTTAGAGGACTTATTAAAACACATACGACTGGGCTCCACCCTTAGAGTTTGACTAATGTTTGTTCTCATCATTTTTATCCTTGTCCTTTCTTGGTGAGAGCTTCTCAAGTTTGTCCTCCACAGACACAAGTTCATTAACTGTAATATGAAATTCAACTCCTTCTTATCTATGACCTTCAAAGTGGAATGTCAGGTTCTGCTATTGCATTTTAGTTTCCAGTCATCCTTCCTATGTTGCCTGTTCCCCCTTGTAACCTGCTGCCCTTTCATCTAAGCTTGTTGTCTAATTATGGGCTGTCTTTCCTATTTCATTGGAGCCACATCATTTTACATGTTTATTAAGTATGCCCAATGTTTTTTTGTTTGTTTTCATTTTTTTCTGGTTCCTTTCACATTCACAGGGGGCTCTTCCTTCAAAGCTTCAGATTATGTTCCTTCCTTTTGTTCTGCAGAATTTTTTCAGGGAGCTCTTATTTTTCCCATCTTAGCACTTTATTGACAAAGAAAGCACAATCAACTCACACTCAGTATCTGCCACAAGCTGAGAGGTACAGACTGCCCTTGATCCTGCTCCTAACCACAGGTGCTAATGGAAGCCCTTTCCCAAAATGATGTGCAGGATCTAAGCAGTTCTGATGGATAGGGTGTGTGGGATTAACAGATGCAAACTATTATGTGCAGAATGGATAAACAACAAGGTCCCACTGTATAGCACAGGGAACTGTATTCAATATCCTGTCATAAACCGTAAGGGAAAAGAATATGAAAAAGAATATATATATATGTATAACTGAATCACTTGGCTGTATAGCAGAAATTAACACAATATTGTAAATCAACTATACTTCAATAAAACAAACTCAAAAAGAAAGATCTAAGCAATTCCAAGTGCCCAAGAGACTTCATCTAGTGTGTGGTTTTCCTAGAAAGAGGGGGACATCTCCCAATGACTAAATGTTTGAAATACTTAACAAGTTCAATCTTTGAAATTCCACCCTTCAGCTTCCTACTACCTTCTTCAATCCTACCTCTTCCTGCCATGAAGACCTATTCTGACCTCTCACTTCTTTAAAGGCTTGTCTTTGTTGTAGCCAGTGCCACACATTGGAACACTTTTTCTGTAATTATTTCATGTTCTCTCCAACTCCCTATAAAACTATTCAAAGCCAGTGAAATCTAAGATTTATTTATTTTGCATCTGTGCTATTACAAATTTGTCAACTGATAGAAATGCACTTTCAGAGAACTTCAAAAAGTATCCAAACACTTTCACTAAAGTGAGATTTTGTGCAGTAGATACAACTTAGGAACCACATCTCCACTATTCAGAGTCTAAAAAACCCTCAACATTCCAGTTTCTTTTCTGAAGCTGTTGAAAGCAATCTGTTTACTTATAAGTAGAAAAAGGCCTCTACATAAGAAGAAAAAGAATCAATTTTGTTAGTTAAGAAAGCTTACTAATTGAAGAAGCTGAAATAGCATAGAACATAATTAAGAACGTATTTTTTTGGGTGAAGCAAATATTATATCCCAAACCTGCAAAGCTCCAAACATGATTCATTTCAACTTCTATTGTATTACATTCATTGTCTCACTTCTGTTTAATAATTAACTTATTTTTAATACAGCTCACATAACAATGATAAGAGTAAACAGTCTACTTACCCCACCCATTGTAATTCCATGAATAAGTGCAATATATGGTTTCTGGCAAGAATCTAAAAGAAACAGAGCTGTAATTAGTTACAATGCTTAAAATACATTTTATTTTTCCAAAAATCACATGTTACATGAACTCTGAGTATTTTCCCTAAGAAATTTTTGCAAGAAATATCAAAGTAGACTAAACATATGGCTTATAAAATATGTTCTTTTTAAAACATCAGTCCATACACAATCCTGATCATCTATTCATTATTATGAAAAACTCAACACCTCAATTTGAAACAGATGAAAGCCTATATAACTCAACTATTGAGAAAAACAATATTTGCCTTATAAGCCACTGATGTTTATGTAACACAGTTGTATTTTAAAGAACATAATTTGTCTTCTATACATCTAAAGAAGTATCTGGATACAAAGAGAAGTGCAGCATACAGGAAAAAGCAAGGACTGGGAGTTAAAAGACCCAAATTTTAGTCTCAGGTTTGTCATTAACTGGCAATTCAACTATATTTAATATATATACTGGCATTAGATGCTTATATACTGGCAATTCAATATATATATGTGTATACACATATACGCATGTAAGTTATACGTATATATGCCTATCATACATGTGTATATCATGTATATAATATATAGATAAGTTTCCCTATCTATTAAATGATGAGACTTGCCTCGGAAGTTCCTTCCAGCTCAAAAATCCTGTAAACTTTTACTCAGTTCCTTTCCCTCTGAAGAGGAAGTTGCGCACAGCATAATATAAATCACTGTACTTCTATTACAGCTTGTTGCAAATATAACTTCCTTACCAAAAACCAATATAAAAGTACAGTTTTGATCCATCTAGCAATTCTATAAATATTCCCAATCTGCCAAATGAGCCACTGAAGTACAATTCTAATTTAATATTCACAAGGACTTCCACAGCCCTCAATTTTTAACTATAATTCCCTAGAAACAATGGAAACAAATATCTCTATTGATTGGAGTAGACATGCATACAAATATACCATTTCAGCTACAGATACATATATTTTAGATATGAAATATCAGAAGCTAATTGATGCAGGAACACAAAGCCAGAATCTGTCAAATTCCTTAACGACTAAAATATGTCATTACAATGTATAGAGATTATATCTGGAAGGCTTTCTCTCTGTATATTAACATTTTACCAAACTCTTCTCAAACTGCTTAGAGGTTTTCGCCCCTCTCCTTTTATTTAGTATAGAACTGCACTAATATAGTAGCCAATAGCCAAATGTAGTTATTTAGATTATAATTAATTACCATTAAACAAAGGTAAAATTCAGTTTACTGATCACAGTAGCCCCATTTCAAGTGCTCATGAGCCATGTGTGGCTAGTAGTGATCATATTGCACAGCACAGAAACAGAATACTTTTATCATTACAGAAAGTACTATTGGACAGCGCTGGTATGAATTTTTAGAATGAATAAAACATCCTAAGTAAAACCTGATCTGTAGAATTATGGACTCAAAGAAATGAGAGCTCTCCATTCAATGTGGCTCACTGAGTTAAACTGGGAAACAGCCTCGTCTCCCCACTCCTACCTCAAAGACATAAAAATTCTAGAGAAAAATTTTTTTGTCAACGTATATCCAAGTTCAAAGCCAAACAAGGGAAATCCTCAGGTGCCAGAAACAAATAAACTCAGAGGTAATAGCTGTGTGGAAGCTACAGCCAAAGATTATGAGTGAGTGTGTGTGTGTGTATCTGTTCTGAGTCAGGAATAACATGGGCCACACATAACATGCTATGAGTTAATACCTGCATAAAGCCTCACAGTAGGAAGAGCTATATGATTTGTAAAACATAGCTAGAAAAACTCTATCTGCTGATCCTAAAACTCAGTAAGCTCCTACCCATGAGAGGAAGAGAAAAAGTCAGAAAAGTGGATGCTTAAGCACTGGACCACTACAACTGAACAAACAAAAGAAAATACCCATAACAAATTTGGAATAGAAGTAACATCTGTAACTTGGTAAAAAGTGTCTATAAAATGATTATATACTAAAGAATGAAATTTTAAAAGCTCCCATGGACATCAGAAATAAGACAACACCACAATCATTCAGCATTATAATAGAGGTCCTAGCCAAAATATAACAAGAAAAGTCATAAGTATACAGACTGGAAAGAGATGAAAAAAATTACGTGTAGATGGTAGAATTACCAATGTAGAAAAGCCAAGAGAACCTACAGAAACATCATTAGAACTGATAATAAATTTCAGCAGGGTTGCTGGATGTAAGAACAAAATACTAAAATCAAAAGCATTTCTACATGCTAGAAATAGTCAATTAGAAAATGTAATAAGAAAAATTACTATTAAATGTAGTAACAAAAAAAATAAGCTGTCTAAAAATAACACTTAAAAAATCTTTTTCTTTATGGAGAAAATTATAAAACATTATGAAAGGACATGAAAGTCAATCTGATGAAAATGTTCTAAAACAGATTAATGGCGATGACTGCATAAGCTTATTAAATATCAAAATAATTTTAAAATTCATTTGAATTTTTAAAAACCAAAAAAAAAATTCATTTGAAAAATCAAAAGTCCAAGAGTAGCCAAGAAAATCTTGAAAGAAAACAAGGGTAACTTGTCCTATCAGAGAGAGACATATCTTAAAGCTATAATAATTTTGACACTGTAGTTTTACCATATGTACAGACAAATAGGCCAATGAACAAAGTTGCCCAGAAACAGACCCGGTCACATATAAGAACTTGATATATGATAGAAGTATCATTAAAACCAGTGAGGAAAACAAGGACTATTCAATCAAAGGCATTACAACTTCTGGCTTTCTAGCTGAAAAGTAAAAGTTAGATGATGTCACATGCAAAAAAATTCCAAGCACTTTAAAGACGTAAAGTATAAAGAAACAAACTATTAAAAGAAAATATAAAAGAACATCTTAAAACCCTTCATGTTATTAAGCATTTTTAAAATGCAAATAGCAGAAATCATAAAGGAAAAGAACACATTTCATCTCAAACAAAAACTTGTATATACCAAAAGATAAAGTAGCAGACTGAGAGACGTGTATTTATAATATATATGATCTACAAAAGTGAAGAATCAGAATACATAAAGACCTATAAAATCAGTAAGAAAAAGACAATCCAAAAGAAAGATAAACAAAGGATGAAACTGAAAAGAAAATATAAATGATTAACATAAACACCTTCTACTTTACCTGCGTCCAATGAAGTACAAATTAAAACCACAATAAGATATAAAGCATGCAAAGTTTAAAAACAAAAAATGATAGGACATGTAGAAAAGAAATTTTTGCACATGGGCACTAAGGGTGTACATATAAGGGTGTAACAATCTGTATTAGTAAAAAGCTGAAATAATCTAAAATAACCACTAATATAGAACAGATTAAGTAATATGGGATAATTGAATAATATAAGAACAGTTCCATTCCATGTTATCAAAAACTTATGGAATGGTATATACAGTAAGAAAGTACTTATGCAAATTTCAAAAACATAAAGTAATACTACTTTTGTTCATAAATATGTAGTAAAAATATAAAGTACAGTCTAACTGGATGTGCTAAAAACTAATGACAATGGTTGCTTCTGAGGAGGGATACTGGTTGCTTCTGGAGAGAGAAAGAAATGGCACTGAAGCAAGCAATGAAGTAGACAGAACAATAATTTTAAAACTCATAGTATTCTATTTAATTTAAATAAATTTCAAAACATCAAGCAAAAATAAAATATAGTGGTCTATTCATTCTGGGCTGGTGGGTACACAAGTATTTATTATATTATTCCCTGTAATTTAACATTTGAAACACATGCTTGATAAATGTAACTACTGTGTCACTTCCAATGAAATCTGGAATGATGACTATAAAGAAATTTCATCCCAGAGTTCCTCAAGAATTCAGAAAAATGACACTTCATTTTATAGAGAAAACTGGCACCCAAGCTTTTTGTTTTCCAAGAAAGCCAACCATATGATCAGAATCCATGTTTCCATATTGATTATATGGCAAATAGTAGTTAAGTATACCCTATTTAATAATCAAGTATGAATTGTTCTGGAATGAGCAGTCAGACTACTTTAATCAAGTTTATTCCTGGCACAAAGTATATAAAAGATTAAACAAGAGTGTCTGTTGATTACATTTTAACAATTCATACTGTGCAGCTTATGCCTTGATTCCATTTTCAAAGCTCTCAGCAGAGCACACATACCAATAGCATTGTTCAGCATATATTCTTCTCTGAAGAAATCCTGAGCTATCTTCTGATTTGCCTTTCTAGCTTCTGAGATCACTACAATAAAAAAAGAAAAAAGAAGGATTACAAATTACAAAAAGTGTTCTCCAGTCAATACAGTCAAATAGAAAAATTTTAAATAATGTGATAGTAAGTACCAGGGGGAAAGTCTAGAATGGTTTGTTAAGGTTCTGAAGTCACCTATTCCACGGACATACTATAGTTAGCCCCAAATCCATAGTCCAATGTCAAAACTTCAAGGCAAAAATTCTTATTCAGAACTTCTAACAAAGTGTTATACTTAAATTATAAGTTATATATTGGTACAAAATGCATTTTCTTTTGACTATTTTCTGTAGCACCTAAATGAATGTTTGCTGGATACATGTTTCCTTTGGTAATATATCTTAACACAAAGTACGTTATACATATACACACAAAGAAATATATGCACATGTGCATGCACACACACACAGAGTTCTATATATTCCATCTAGTTAAATACTTCTGTCACATTCATTTCACCATGGAACATTTGCTGAGCATCTACCAGGTACCACGCACTGTTTTCAGTGCTGTAGATAACAAGACAGCAATATAAGACGGCTGCCCTGGAGTTCAGACTATAAGACAGACTACTGAGCTACACTCCTTGTGTCATGCCCACTCTAAGGTTGGGTGCCGTGGGAATGTGAGCGTAAGAGATGTAATTAAAAGAAGCCTTCCCAGGGACTTCCCTGGCAGTCCAGTGGTTAGGACTCCATGCTTCCACTGCAGGGGCCACAGGTTCGATCTCTGGTCAGGGAACTAAGATCCTGCATGGCACACGATGCACCCCCCCCAAAAAAAATAATTTAAAAAAAGGCTTCCTAGAAGAGAGAACTCTGAGCCAAATGTGAAGAACAGGTAAGGATTTCCTAAATGTGAAAAGTTCTGAAAAGTGAAAAGTTCTGAGTAGAGAAAGGAGTACCTACAAAGGCACACAGGCAAGAAAGAATAAAATCAAGAAATAAGTAGTTTTAAAAGACTAAAGGAGAATGGTAAAAGGTGAGGCTAAGAAGGTAAATGAGACAGTAATGTCCTTATTTATTAATATCAATGGAAATATAACCTCTCAAAGATACTGCTACAGCATACAAATGCCTGTCTTAATAAGCAGGTGCTCAGTAAATATCTTGATAATAAATAACAATCAAATGGTTTCATTTCTATTGCAATTTTCTATTATCCAGAGTTCCACAGTCCAATCTACTATACTCCTACTATAGTCAATGTCAAAACCACCATCAAACCTCTCTTCCATACACTTCAAGCTCATATGCTTTTCTTGTCTAAGTCCTATGACAATTACCTACTAAAATACAAATTAAATATATAATATATACATTTACTTCTTTTATGGGGAAGAGTTACATAAAAATTGTTGACTATTAATAGATTTTTAGACTAACTTCAGAACTCTGATATAGCTTCCTTCAAAATGTTCCAACCAAATATTGACTTTTTTTCTTGGTTTTTAAAAAAAAAAGGTTTGGGGAATTCCTGGGTAGTCCAGTGGTTAGGACTCAGTGCTTTCACTGCCGTGGCCCAGGTTCAGGCCCTGGTTGGGGAACTAAGATCCTGCAAGCCACATGGGGTGGCCAAATAAATAAATATTTTAAAAATAAAAAAAGGTTTGATATCTAGTTTTGTCATTCTGAGGCTTTCACCGATAAAACCCCTAAAACCCTCAACTATTATCTTTCATTTCTCCCCAATACTAAAAGAAAAGGAGCGTAAATTGCACTGCCTGTGGAATAAATCTCTTTTATCTCAGAAATCTTCTGAGATTTCCTTCTAATCTTATTCTAACCAATCAGTTCCATATAAATTAAATGATGTTTAGTAACATCATTTAAAAATTTTTTGTCAGGGCTTCCCTGGTGGCGCAGTGGTTGGGAATCCGCCTGGCAATGCAGGGGACATGGGTTTGGGCCCTGGTCTGGGAAGATCCCACATGCAACTAATCCCATGTGCCACAACTACTGAGCCTGCGCTATAAAGCCCATGAGCCACAATTACTGGAGCCCGTGAGCCACAATTACTGAAGCCCGTGAGCCTAGAGCCTGTTCTCTGCAACAAGGGAAGCCACCACGATGAGGAGCCCACGCACTGCAACGAAGAGTAGCCCCCCGCTCACCACAACTAGAGAAAGCCCGTGGGCAGCACTGAAGACCCAAGACAGCCAAAAATAAAATAAATAAATTACAAAAAAAATTTTATTTTTCAGAGTGCCCACTTACTGTCTTGGACTATGATGTTTAAAAGAAACTAAATTTCCTAGAATTGAAATCTGTTGCTTATACATGTGAACTAGAATAATTCTAGAATTTTTAACTGTATTTCCAAACAGTAATGTAAAGTTAGGCCTATATGCAAAAATAGCTCAGTCAGAAGAAGCTAAAATCAATACATAAGGCTCTGCCCATCTGCAAACTGACAAGATCAAAAGCCCAGCTCTTGAGGAAAGATTAATTCCAGGCTGAAAAACAATGTTTTAAAAATATTTAAGTAGTGGGCAAAACAAATTCATAAAACGATTCAGTTAACAAGTCAGTCGAAGCAACTGAAAATTTTAAAGTGAAATTTTAAAACTCAGTTATTTTAAATTTAATAGATATTTGAAATTATGTCCTGAATCAAGTTTGTTTCTTCCTATTTCAAATGTAATGGTTTACATAAGATTATAAATATGGTAAATAGATCAACCTGAACATTATCATCTTAACACAATACAAAAAATATAAAAAAAAAACCACAAAGAAAAAAACCATCCCAGGAACCTACCAATTCCATAAGAAACAAAACTCAAAATGTTTTCAGTATATATAAATACTGAAAAGTTTTCAGTATATATAAAATACTGACAACCAGTGGTAATAACATTTCTTCTCTCTTTTACCTTTTGTTTTTAATAGTTAAATATGTACAGATTGACCTAAATAATTAGAAAGATAAGGAGAATTAATCTTTTTATTTATCTCAGCATGTTAATTTAAACACACAAAAAATATTGATAATATAATAGGATAAATACTACAATTAAGTGCATTCTTGCTTTGGGATGATGAACAATGGGAAAGCACAAAGTCATGGAAATACGTGAGAGCATGTCATGTTTGGAGAATGGCAAGTCACTCAACATGGCCAGGTTGGCAGGCTTATGTGATAAACAATTGCTTAATAACAGCTATTCTAAAATAAAAAGCAGAATCACATACCATAACTGGACATTTTGTTCAGGATGATTCAGGGAAAGAGACAAGATACCTGAAGGGCACGTATGTAGTTAAAAAAAACAGCTGCTATTCTCATTTTTCTATTAACTACAAGAGGTAAGTCTTTAAATGTTTTCTTTTTCTAAGCTAACCACACTAAAAATGTATTAACAGTTTAACAAAAAACCATTCTAGAAAGTAAAGCAAATTACAAAGTACCACAAAAATTTGCTAATACCTTATCAGTTTTATTGGGGGACAAAAGCATTTAGGTGAGAAGGGAAAAAAGTTTTTACCTCTGATATCACCTCCAGCACAGAAAGCCTTTCCACCAGCTCCCTTTATGATGATCAGGAAAGTTTCCGGATCTTGTTCCCACTTCTATCCAAATGTAAAAGAAGATGGTATAAGCATATCATAAATACAAACTCATTAATGATATATCCACATGCACATAAACACATGTGTATATATAGACGTATGTGGATATATACAAAGCATAAGGCATAAGCTTTATAAAACATATCCAGAAGAATGGATCCCAACTTCATTTTCTTTTCTGACATAAATTAGAGGCTATCCCAGCAAAGTTGCTAGATGAGTGCATTCTGTGATCCAAGTTTGATGATGGCAACTGAAATCTTTGCCACGACAACTTTGAGACCAAGGTGAAAAAATATGGGCCTAATATATCGTCAGGTTGGAAAAATAAAATAAAGAGGGGCAGAACATAAGAAGAAACTTGGAGCCTTGTGAAAGTGGAAGAGGCTGTCTTCTGAGGCAGTGAACTCCCTGTCAGTAGGGGTGCTCCAGGAAAACCACTTAGGAAAGCGCTGAGGACTCTATAAGCGATGGGGCTTGGGTGCTGATCCCAGACAGTCAAGTGATTATATGGGAGAGAATATCAGAAATACTCTCTAAGGACATACTTTCAGAAGGATCCACATGATTGCTTTAAGAAAATTACAAACCTTTAGCTGTGGATAAATCTGCCGAATCATACTAAGATTCAGTGCATTTAGGAACTTTGGTCTGTTTAGTGTTATCACTCCTGCACAACCTTTTCTTTCCAATAGGACTTCTGCTGCTGCCTCTGTGTGCTTAGACATTCTCTGTGTAAACAAAGAATAACTTTAGGATAAAATTCATTAAGTTTTTATCACAAGTCAACAACAAAACATATATTAAATGCAAATCTTTCACACAATGTTAAGGTTAGCTAATCGAATGGATAACTCAGTACATCTGACAAAGTTTTCTAAAGTTATTTGGACTCTGTAGATAGACAATTCCAAAGCAAACTACATATACCTCTTAAATCTGTTAATTTTTATTTCTGAGTGAACTTAGTCAACTGATTTAAAATAGAACCCAGTCCATGGGACTTCCCTGGTGGCGCAGTGGTTCAGAATCCATCTGCCAATGCAGGGGACATGGGTTCGATCCCTGGTCTGGGAAGATCCCACATGCCACGGAGCAACTAAGCCCGTATGCCACAACTACTGAGCCCGTGTGCCACAACTACTGAAGCCCGGGCGTGCCTAGAACCCGTGCTCCGCTACAAGTAAAGCCACCGCAATGAGAAGCCCGCACACTGCAACAAAGAGTAGCCCTCGCTCGCCACAACTAGAGAAGGCCCTCGCACAGCAACGAAGACCCAACGCAGCCAAAAATAAATTAATTTAAAAATTTGTTTCTAAAAAAATAAAAATAACATAGAACCCAGTCCTAGAATTTCTTGGACTATGAAATACTCCTAAATCTTTATTACTGTATACCAAGCAATATGTTAGGTACTTGGAAATCAAAGATGAATAGAGAGGGCAAATAATTCTGACTACAATAGCTACCAACAACTTGGGGGAAAGAAAGGTGATATTTGAGCTAGTCCTTGATATATGCCAAGAAAAAGAGGGGTGAAAATCCTGGAGAGTAACACATTCTAAAACATGAACAGCGAATATCTGGAAATGTTAAGATGTTAAACATGAGTGGAATAAAGGCTGATTGAGAAAATGAGTGATAGGAAAGTAGGCAGAATAAGTAGTTTAAGGCCAGATTATAGAATGAGCTTACAAAAGCACATACTTGTGAAGAACCTGTCTATACAGTTCTTAGGGCCTCACGCACCATGGTGAGTGAGGCAAGGGGCACATTTTGGAGTGGCTTATTTTGCTCCCCTTCAATACTCAGTGGTTCTACTTCCTTGATTAAACCCTTACTCATATGAAAAGACAGATGATAGACTAAAAAGCTGTACTTTTCAGATACCTACATCATTCTAAATTTTAAAGTAAAACAGATTTCATATTATACAAACATGTTACACACAAGTATTAATAAACTTTCATCTCTCTCCATACTAACTAAATTTCTTTTTTGCTTGAACCAAGTCAGATTTGCCAGTCCCCCCCCAAAAAAAACCACAAAAAGTTTCATGACTGTTTCCACTGAACAACTTCACATAAATTATCACCTAATATCAGAGACAATCCTTTAAAACTCTATTATTTGGTTTCAGCTCAGAGATGTTGAGAGCTGAAAAGATGCGTCTCCTGACCTTGTAACAAGAAAAAAAGGTGAACAGACTGAAAATTAATGGCTTTGGTGACCTCAGTCAGAGACAGGAGGTCACAGGGCAAACAGCCCCGTAATAAAATCTGGAGAGACAGGTGCCTTCAGGGAGATGCAAGACCAGTATATTTGCTTAGCTCAGGCAGAAGCCCTAAGGAAGATTAACTAGAATTTTTAATGACTTGCTAGAGGTAAAGAGGTATGGGCAAGTGTGGGCAACTGTGATAGTGTGGAGCTCCTGGGGGTGGCAGGTGTCACAGTCATGGGGGGAGCTCCCATTCTTGCTGGCTTTTCCTCCTGGAACCCAAGCAGGTTCTCCCAGGGAAGACTAGAGAAAGCTCCCCCGTGTGGTGCTGGCTGGGGGAGGGAAACAGCAGGCACAACTAAAGCCTTTCCCCTCATCTTCCACACAGAACAAAAGGCTAAATCTTCATGGGAGAGAGAGCCTTCAAAGCTGGTAGCATAGGGTTCTGGTGGAGGCCCAACACAGTGGGGAAATGGGATGGAGGCCTATAAAATAAGACCCTTAATCCCAAGGGAGAAGCACTTCAAAACCATAGCCTACTGACCTTAGTGTTTACCAATCACAGCTGGAGAAAAGGAACAGGGGACAAAGGAAAAGGGGGGAAAAAAGGCAGCCCACCCCCAGAGAAGGGACAGGAACACTTATGAGGGCCACACCCCTGGACTCTGGTTCACAGTGCCTTCCATACATTAAGGATTAATGGGATACAACACCAAAAGCATGATCCACAAAAGAAAACATTGATAAACTGAATTTCATCATATTTAAAACTTCTGCTCTGCAAAAGATAAAGTGAACGAAAAGACAAACCAGAAATTAGAAGAAAATACTTGCCTATCACATATCTGATAAAGAATTTGCATACAAAATATACAGCTGACCCTTGAACAACACAGATTTGAACTGTGCAGGTCCACTTACACTCAAATGTTTTTCAATAGTAAATACTATAGTACTACATGATCCCCAGCTGGTTAAATCCACAGGAGCAGAGAAGGAACCTCAGTTGTAGAGGGCTGATTATAAAATTATACTCGGATTTTTCAACTCCACAGAAAATCAGTGACCCTAACCCCCACCTTGCTCAAGGGTCAACTGTATAAAAAACTCTTAAAACTCAATAAGAAAACAAACAACCCAATATTAAAATGGGCAAAAAAAAAACTGAAGAGCTTCAAGGAAAATATAGGAATGGCAAAAAAACACATGAAATGCTCAACATCATTTCTCATTAGGAAAATGCAATTTAAAACCACAATAAGCTACCACTACATACATATTAAAATGGCTAAAATCCAAAAACAGACAATAACACGTTGCCAAGGATGCAGAACAACAGGAACACTCGTTCTTCGTTGGTGGAATTGCAAAATGGTACAGCCACTACAGAAGATAATTTGGTAAACTTGTATAAAGTTACACATGGACTTACCATAAAACCCAGCTATCATACCCTTAGATATTTACCCAAGTGAATTAAAAACTTATGTTCACACAAAAACCTGTACACAAACAGGTGTAGCAGTTTTATTCTTACTCACTAAAACCTGAAGGCAACCAAGATGCTCTTCAACAGGGAAATGAATAAACTGTGGTATATCCAAACAATGGAATACTATTCAGTGATAAGGACTACGTTATCAGTTCATGCAACAGCACAGGTGAATCTTAAATGCGTTTTGCCAAGTGAAAGAATGCAGACACAAAAGCCTATATATTGTATGATTCCATTCATATGATGTTCTGTAGAAAACAAAACTATAGGGGCATAACAAAGGTCAGTGTTGGGGAGCAGGCGAAGTGACTGCCTACAGAGGGGAAGGACAGCAGAAGTTTTAGGGGGATGGGGCTGTTCTGCATGGACTTTGGGTAATGAATGCATGATTTATGCATCTGTCAAAACCCAAAGAAATGTACAGAGAGTGAATCTGAATGTATACAAACTATATATATTTTTTAAAAATCACCCAGTGTCAGGGGATTCCAACATGGAATGCAGACTGTGGCAAATAAATGTAACCAAACCACACACGTATGACAAGCACACTGAAGTGAAATCGTGAGGATGGTGGCAGGAAAGCTGACCTAAGTAACTTTAGAAAACAGTCATTTGATTGCAAGCTGCAAGGAAATATACAAAAAAACCTGTATGTCAACCAATGCTCTAGTTAGTAAATTTGTTCAAAACTGCTTTGCATGTATACTGAGGTTAAGCAAGTAATGTGGACTTCTCTGGTGGTCCAGTGGTTAAGAATCTGCCTGCCAATGCAGGGGACACAGGTTCAAGCCCTGGTGTGGGAAGATCCCACATGCCGTGGAGCAACTAAGCCTGTGTGCCACAACTACTGACCCTGTACTCTAGAGCCCACGAGCCACAGCTACTGATGCCCGCGTGCCACAACTACTGAAGCCCGTGCGCCCTAGAGCCCACGCACTGCAACTACTTAAGCCCATGCCCTCTAGGGCCCGCGTGCCGCAACTACTGAGCCCGTGTGCTGCAACTACCGAGCCCGTGTGCTGCAACTACCGAAGCCCACGCACCTAGAACCCCGTGCTGCACAACAAGAGAAGCCACCACAATGAGAAGCCCGTGCACCGCAACAAAGAGTAGCCCCCTCTCGCCGCAACTAGAGAAAGCCCACGCGCAGCAATGAAGACCCAACACGGCCAAAAATAAATAATTTTTTTTAAAAAGGTACATACTGTATTTTAAAAATTTTAAAAAAAAACAAGTAATGGAGGGTGGTCAGTGAGAACCAGGCTCTCACTGGTCAGGAGGAGAGTTAGAGACAAGCAAGAAGGGAAGGCTAGAATGAAGCCTGCCCTGTGGTACTGGATTAAAGTCAGAGACAGCAGTATGAACATGTTTTCTTAATATATATTAAGAGGATATATATTAATATAACAGAGGATAAACACAGAAACACATCGCTATTTATGTATACATTATCGCTATTTATGTATACATTATCGCTATTTATGTATACATGGGACAGTAAACAGTATACAGCATATGTATTCTACTACAGATATATACATTACTCTAGTTCTATCCCCAAGAGAAAACCGTGACACTCCAGTAGCAAGGGGCATTCCCAGACTCAGATCTTGATTTCTAAATGCAATTTTCCAATAAAGGCAACCAGAGCTCCTTGGAGAAATGGCTGATTCCAGAGCCAGAGATCATCTTCCAGTATCAGAAAGTAGTAATTTTCAATTTATAAAAAATTGAAAATTAAAAGGAAAAGGTCATATCAAAGGGACACAAGAAGCCAAAATGAAGGAATTCCTAATGGCCAAAGTTGAAACAATGTGAGTAACAGAATAAGTAATGTGCTGTTCAATTATAACCCAAAGAATAAAATAAATATCCATGAGTCCACACTGATATATATAACTGAATAAATCAATGGGGGAGATGAGATGATCTTACCCACAAAAGAATTCAAAATAATTTATGTAGAAATCCCCCTTCCAGGAGGTAAAGCTTAGCCCCCTCACCGTCTGACTGTGGGCTGAACTTACTGACATGCTTCCAAAGAACAGAGTAGAAAAGGGAAAAATGGTAACTTTAGAGAGGAGAAACCCAACAAACACCACCTTAACCACGTGATAAAGGTCAGCATCACCAGCTGTGTCATGAGGATGTCATGTACTCCCTAAGGCATATGTCAAAACCCACAGATACTCCCTGATATGTGATGAGAAGGGGCTTTTCCTTTGTGATATTCTCTCCAGAAACCTTTTAACTACAGGCTAGTCATCAAAAAAAAAAAGAAAAAACAGAACAACAACAACAAAAAACAGACACAAGCCCAGATTAGAGGCTATTCTACAGGCTACTTGGCCAGTGTTCCTCCAAACTGCCAAGGTCATGAAAAATAAGGAAAGACTGATAAACTGTCACAGACCAGAAGAAACTAAGAAGACATGACAAAGAAATGCCATGTGGTATCCTGGATTGGATTTTGGAACAGAAAATTGATGGAATAACTGGTGAAATCCAAAAAGTATAAAGTTAATACTAACATAGCAATGTTCTTAATTTTGACAAATGTAACATGATAACTGTATTTCTTTGCTAGGGCTATCACAACAAAATACCACAAACTACGCTTAGGCTTAAACAGAAAGTTATTGTCTCAGTTCTGGAGGCTAGAAGTCTGAGATCAAGGTGCCAGCAGGACCACACTCTCTCTGAAGGCGCTAGGGGAGGGTTCTGTTCCAGGCCTCTCTCCTAGCTTCTGATAATTCCTTGGCTTGTTGCAGCATAACTGCAATATTCACACGGCATTCTCCGTGTATATATGTCTCCAAATTTTCCCTTTATATAAGGATAAATTATATTGAATTACCCCAGTAATTCCTACTTCAGTACGACCTCATCTTAACTAATTACATCTGCAATGAGCTGACTGGCTACAGGGAGAAACCATCTACCATGGGTCCTGAGGCTTCCCTGCACTTTACTGCTGTGTATTTCATGGATCCAAGGGCCTGAATGCTCTTCACCTGGGTCATTTTTCAGGACTGTATTTGCTGCGAGAAACTTTGAAGAAAATGTAAAGTCTCCCTCCGGGACAGAGAGCAGGCTTGCTTACAGTGTGTTACAAACCGGCAGGTTCCCCAAATTCAGTACTGCTGTCCTGTAGTGCAACCCACTGTATATGAATGCATTCATTTGGGCCTTCTGTCACCCCTGTGGGACTTGGAGAGCAAGGGAACCAAAACAAACCTGAAGCTCAATGCTGCTAATTGGGTAACTAATAACGACGTCCTTTGTCTCTAACTCAAGGGTTGCATATCTTTTGCCAGCATCCATGGAACAGTAACAAGCTAATTACTAACTTGTTATTGGGGTAAAATCCTATCCCAGACCCAACGTTGTCTAGCCAGACCGAAAGCCCTCCACTTGCCCCATTCCGATCATAGCCCTCACCCTCCCTTCAAAAGTAACAACTGTCTTGGTTTTTATGATAAACACAAAGTGTACATCCATAAACATCATCTATCCATTTTTTTTAAATGGATATATCTTTCAAGTCTTTTAAAATCTAAAGGTGCTGCCTCCATTCCTTTCTTTTCTTCACAATTCGTTGAAAAAAACCAGGCCTTTTAACCTATAGAGTTTCCTAGTACGGATTTTGCCGATTGCACACTCATCCTACCCACTTATTTTTAACAGCTGTTCATTCTTAGATATCAATTTAATCAGTCCCCTACTGATTAGCACTGGGTAATTTACAATTTTTGCTATTACAATGGATGCAGGAATATTTTTAAGCATCGACTTTCCAGCACTTAGGTGAAGTATTTTTGCAGGACATTTACAGAGGGTCAGACTTTGAGCAAAGAATATTACATAATCGTCTGTTAAAAGCCACTAGAGGGACTACCGCGGCAGTTCGGTGGTTAAGATGCCACGCTTCCACTGCAAGGGGTGCGGGTTCCATCCCTGGTGTGGAACTAGGATCCCTCATGCCACCCAGCATGGCCAAAAAAAAAGCCACTAGAATGGTAAAATTAATAAACAAAGGATATTTTTCCCCCACCTGAAAAGTTCATGGCCTTCTTAAAACCTGAAAACAACTATTGGTGCATTAATCAAAAACATTCACGCAGGGCTTCCCTGGTGGCGCAGTGGTTAGGAATCCGCCTGCCGATGCGGGGGACACGGGTTCGTGCCCCGGTCTGGGAGGATCCCACGTGCCACGGAGCGGCTGGGCCCATGAGCCATGGTCGCTGGGCCTGCGCGTCCGGGGCCTGTGCTCTGCGGCGGGAGAGGCCGCAGCAGTGAGAGGCCCGCGTACCGCAAAAAAAAAAAAAAAAAAATTCACGCAAAAGAGCAGAAGGGAAAAAGATGAAGTCTGCAGTATTAGTGTCATTTATGTATGTTAATTAATTCTGCAGAAAAAAATCTCTTTTCCAAAAATATCATTAAGTTTTAGTTAAAACCTAGAAAAG
Organism: Delphinus delphis; assembly: GCF_949987515.2. Classification (NCBI taxonomy): domain Eukaryota; kingdom Metazoa; phylum Chordata; class Mammalia; order Artiodactyla; family Delphinidae; genus Delphinus; species Delphinus delphis. Next base: position 44,017,975 of record NC_082689.1, on the reverse strand, counting down.
GCTTCTATGAAGAGAAATTTCTCATATTAGGAAAGATTACAGAGACTAGAGTCAGAAATGAACTTCTCATACAACCCAAATTTGGAGGTGGGGGGGTGGGACAGAAGGGGTAAGGAGAACATCCATTCAATGCATATATGTGAAGGAAACTTGCTAAAATGCATGGACACCATCAACACACAGCCCTGTGCTGAATTGAATGCATGAAGTCTGCCAAAATAATATCCCTGAGACAAAAATAACTTAGAGGACTTCCCTGGTGGTGCAGTGGTTAAGAATCCACCTGCCAATGCAGGGGACACGGGTTCGAGCCCTGATCCGGGAAGATCCCACATGCCACAGAGCAACTAAGCCCATGCGCCACAACTACTGAGCCTGCCCTCTAGACTCCATGAGCCACAACTACTGAGCCCATGAGCCACAACTACTGAAGCCCGCATGCTCTAGGGCCTGTGCTCTGCAACAGAAGCCACCGCAATGAGAAGCCCACGCACTGCAACAAAGAGTAGCCCCCACTCACCGCAACTAGAGAAAGCCCGCGTGCAGCAACGAAGACCCAACACAGCCAAAAATAAATAAATTTTAAAAATAAATAAATAAAATAACTTAGAACATCCACTCTGCTGGAATATGGAACTATTCTGGCAAAATCCATAGTAGCAATATTTCCTAAAGTGTGCAAAGAGATGTTTATTGCATCTATGTTGAAGGAGAAAATGGCCCATGGTCAAATAAGCTTGGGAAAAACTTAAACCAATATAAAGTTTAATTCCTATAAGACTTTTCAGTCTTTAATAGGCAAATACGCAATGTAAACTTTTAAAATACAATGAGCAGCATAGTTCTCACTTGATTAAAGAACTTTTTATTTTTCATGGAACAGCTATCTCTTGGGACTTGTATTTTTCAGGTTACATTTTGGAAAACACAGTCAGAGACTTCACAAACATTGAGAGAAATGAGCCTTTCCTCTGAGGAAAATCAAGTGCGTGACACATAGCAGGTATCCAAAAAATGTTTAATAAGCTGAATGAATAATCCTTCATTCTACTAATGCAGTCCTGCTGTAACACAAGCCTAAAATAAGCTTCACACTGTGGATACCCAAATCCCAATCTCAAGCACATACCTTTCACTATATGTAACATTCACTGCCACTGAACTAAGTAACAACTGAAAGACATACCCAGGGAAATATCCTAACTTTTGCAGAATATGATTTATTTTGACATGTCATCCATTTCCAGCCAATATTAAAGAATGCCATTAAATTTAAATTATTATAACACAAATATGACACCAAAGCACAATATAAGTACGATTCATAGAATCAAAAACCATTTAATAAATGCTGATTACTCAAGCTTCACTCAATCCTTCCTGACTTCAAACTGGGTCAGTAAATTCCTCCATATGGAAATGGTTTATAGAGAATCTCTCAAACTGTCCTCAGCTGTGCTCTAGCTCGCACATTCTGTGATATCAGCTACTTCCCATCTTCAATTATTACCTCTAAACAGCTGGCTCAAACCTGCATCTATACCTTTATTTTCCAGAAGCCCAGGCCCTTATTCCAAATGCCTGCTACAATTACAGGAGTACCTACGTGGCACCCCAAACTCAACTTGTTAAAAACCAAATTTACCAAGAAATTTCTCTCCAACAAATCTGTCTCTCCTCCTCTGTTCCCTACATCAGGTAGAGGTATCACCATTTTCTCAGTCAACCAAGCACAAAATGCTGGTGTTGATTCCTAACTGTTCTCCTCCCCTCTCTGCCAACAACTTGAAGTAGTTACCAAATACCAGAGAAACTAGTTCTAAAATGATTCTATCCATTACTTTCTACTCTCATTGCCCTAGCCATACAGCATTATTATAATTTTCCTTTTCGGCAGATTTCCAGAATTTTTGCCAGATGGTCTATCCTTCACACTGCGTTCAGAGAAATTTTGCTAAAGCCCAATTCTAATCTTGTTAATCCCATTCAAAAATGTTCCATGACTCGCCATTAATTTCAAAAACATCCAACTTTACTTGACATGGCCTTCAAGTCTCTCCACATCTGATCCCAGGTAAACTCTCCAGACCCACCATTGCACAGCACTCCTTACAATGGAGACTCAGAAAGCCGAGTGTAGCCTCCATTCTCCTATCTCACAGCTCTTGCCACAGGAATAAACATATTGCATAATAGAAAGAAGACAGATTTTGGAGTCAGATGGACTCAAACATTAGTTTTGCCACTCACTACTACTATACACCCTCAGACAAGCTAGTCTCAGAGCCTCAACTACTGTGTTTACAAAAGGGAGATAACAGAATCACATTTAGTGTTACTATATGAACTCTCACTACTTCCCATCTCTACCTACTGAAACCCTAGTCATGCTTCAAGGCCCAGATCAAATAAATGACTGTACTCCAGTAAGCTTTCACTGGTTACAAAGTCGACATCAGTCAAGTTCTTTGCATATACAAAGCAAGCACTTAATGTATGTCTGTTCAAAAGGCATAGATTATAAATTGGTTGATACTGATTCTAGATCATCTGCACATACAGAATATGAACATGATTGCTGTCATGAAATGACATGTGCAGTTTCAGTTCATGCAGTCCAACCAGTATACCTTCATACTGAAAAGAACTACTTTCTGATGGAAAAAAGTCTTCTCCATGTCCAGGTCAAAATTATATGGAAAAAATGAGCTTCTGCATATTAAATTAAACGCTGTGTAAGAGTTTTAAACATTATGGAAAAAGAAAAAAAATTTTTCTATGAATATTTTTGTTGTAAAAATATGTCCAAATCAGCCTATGAATATAAAGGAGACTTCATTAATAGGTCCTACTAGCTTGCATTAGCTTGACAAACTATCTGCAGAAATGCAGAACTTTTGCCTCCTTTCCAGGTTCAGGTCCATCTAATATCTTTGAAGGGTCACAAGGAATGTCACACTACTATCACAAGTCAGTCCTATCCATTTCTCATAACGCTGCCTACAGTTCTGCCATCAATGGCGTATTTCCATCACTCCGCTATGAAGTAAAAAAGGCTCTTGCTCTATCAGCTCTCTTAGAAGGGTCACAGGAGGAATTCTTGGGGTACAGCTTCTCAATCTCTGAAGCACATGTAAAAGCCAACATTGGGAGCTAGAACCATTCAGTCTTCAGGCCCTGATGAGAGTCCAGTTTACCTTCCTTTCTTCAATGTGGTTTATGCCCCAGGTCACACAGCCCCATGGAATCTGGACCGTCATGTCTTTCTATTCCACTTGTGCGCATATCTAAATATGAATCTAAATATGAACAATAACATTGTTCTAAGTTCCTTTTCCAGGAAATTCCTCAGCTCCCATGTATATCAGCTGACTAAAATAAATAAGGGTAAGATATTCCAGTTTTCATATGCCCATCTCTGTGTAGGCTGAACTGAGAAACACTATGCAATAGTTACTTAGTGTTCACTCTGCCACAGGCTGTAGAGTGCAGTAGGTAGTCTATGGAGCCAGATAACCTGGATTCAAATCCCACCTCCTGTTTACCAGATGTGTGACACTGGGGCATACTACTTAGCCTCTCTGTCCCTTAAATTCTGATCCATTAAATAGGGATAAGACCATAACCCCCTTACCCAAACCCCTTGGGTCCAGATGCATTTCAGAATTCAGAAAATTTTCTAGATTTTGGAAAGGTAACACAGTACATATTACATAGTATATAAAACATCCTAAGTGGAGGCTGGTTCAGTACACTGTAACCAAATGCTTTACTACTTCTGCACCAAACCATGAGTATTAAACACTAGTTAGGATATGGACAAAAAGAGTTTCACAAGTATGTTCAGATCATATTTTGCCATCAAATGCATTTACCACAAACTAACCCCAAACCAAACACAAACTTATGATTTTGAGGTTTCAGAATTGCAGATAAAGGACCTGTAGTATCTGCTCTGTAAGACTATGAGAATCAACTGAGCTAATACTTAGAATAGCACCTGGCATAATACCATAAGTGCTGTATCTGAGTGACTTGTCCTCTTTACATGCAAGGTACTTGTCAGGCTGCATGAGAGTGTCTTTTTTTTTGACTATACAACTTTTTTATTGAAAGCACTTAACAGAAACACTGTTGAGAAACGCTAAACCAAGAAATTTCTGAATTATCGTACAATAACATGATTCTATGATGATATCCAGGCCATTGTTCTAATCCTTTAGGGACCACATTCACATCTCGGTATCAGATTTTAAGTCTACTGTCTCAGAAATTTGTCCAGGGAGTAAGAGATGCAGGTAAATGCTTAAAAATTTTTAGTATTGTAGACTTGAATCCTAAAATATGTAAGAAGAGACACAGAGAGACTTATGCCGTTACTGACATTATTACCATTTATGGGTAAAATACAATTTTTCTGACCATAGGAATGAAAAATTTTAGACTTTACGTTAATATTTTGCTCTGACTTTACTGAAGTTTTGAAATAAAAGTTGTTTGGCAAACATATGGTTACCAGGGGGTGAGGGGGGAGGGATAGATGGGGAGATTGGGATTTACACATATACACCACTATATATAAACTAGATAAGTAATAAGGACCTACTGCATAGATGAGGGTGCCTTAGTCCGTTCAGGCTGCTATAACAAAAATACCACAGACTGGGTAACTTATATGACATTTAATTCTCACAATTCTGGAGGCTGGGAAGTCAAGATCAAGACGTCTGCAGAGGGCTTCCCTGGTGGCACAGTGGTTGAGAGTCCGCCTGCCGATGCAGGGGACGTGGGTTCGTGCCCCGGTCTGGGAGGATCCCACGTGCCACGGAGCGGCTGGGCCCGTGAGCCATGGCCGCTGAGCCTGCGCGTCCGGAGCCTGTGCTCCGCAATGGGAGAGGCCACAACAGTGAGAGGTCCGCGTACCGCAAAAAAAAAAAAAAGAAAAGAAAAAAAGACATCTGCATATTCAGTGTCTGGTTAAGTCCAATTTCCCAGTTCATAGATGGCTGTCTACTCGCTGCATCCTCCCTCAGAAGGCAGAAAAGGTGAGGGATCTCTCTGGTGTCTCTTTTATAAAGGCACTGATCCCACTCATGAGAGCTCTGCCTTAGAGACCCAATCACCTCTTAAAGGCCCCACCTCCAAATATCAACACACTGGCAATTAGATTCGATCTATAGCAAAGATACAGAAAAATGAATAAAAATCATTTCTTCCTTGCAGTGTGATCAACTAATACCATCTAAGCTTTGGAATGGTACTACTAGTACAATAGTAGCTAGCATGTATAAAATGATTATTATATGCCAAGCACTATGCTAGATTTTTTAATGAATTATTTATTATTCATAAGCACTCTAAGATGGATACTATTATCCCCATTTTTTATATATCAAAAAAGGAGGCTGAAAGAGACCAAGTAATCTGCCCAAGATTAAGTAGCGGACCCATTATTTAAACCCAGGCATTCTGACTTGAAGATCCATCCTCTTATCCATAACCTATGCTACCTCCAACAAGTTATATGAGTCAAGTTTTGACACTATAAAATTGGAAACCAAAGTGTACCAAGATCAATGAAATCTGCCAGTATTTCTCTACTTCCCTAAGAACAACATTTTAAATTGCACATTATAATCTAATAATGCCAGCAAAACAAAGTCCAAACTTACCAAATGCTGCAGTATGATATTAGTCCTTTTGGATGAATTAAACCTGAAACAAATGTAGAATACAATGAACACAGTAATGTGGGTAGTCATGTTTCAATGTATAAATACTACATTCCCTTTTGTTTGCTTTAGCTTCTTTGAAAAGTTATTAAAACAAAAATTATTTTTTAAAAAAGTTTAATTCTCATGCGTTGTGGTAGGAACACAAAATGGTACAGCCACTTTGAAAGAAAATCTGGCAGTTTCTTACAAAACTAAACATACGCTTCTACCATATGACCCAGCAACTGCACTTCTTGGTATTTACCCAAAGTAGTTGAAAACTTAAGTCCACCTACACATGAATGTTTATGGTAGCTTTATTCATAATAGCCCAAATGTGGAAGTAACCAAGAGGTCCTTCAATAGCTGAATGGATAAACAAACTGTGGTACATCTATACAATGAAATATTACTCAGCAATAAAAAGAAACAAGCTTTCTTTCCACAAAAAAAAAAAAAAAAAAGAGGAACCTTAAATGCACACTGCTAAGCAAAAGCAGTCAATCTGAAAAGGCTATATACTGTATGCTTCCAACCACAGAACATTCTGAAAACTATGGAGGCAGGAAAAAGATCAGTGGATATCATAGGGTTAGGGGAGGGAGGAAGAAAGGAAAGTACAAGTGGAGCACATGGGATGTTTAGGGCAGTGAAACTAGTCTGTACAGTCGTAATGGTAGAGACTTGTCATTATACATTGGTCAAAATTTTCTGCTAATTTTCTCTGTAAACCTAAAACTGTTAAAAAAGTTTTTAAAAAAGTTAAGGGCTTCCCTGGTGGCGCAGTGGTTAAGAATCCGCCTGCCAATGCAGGGGACATGGGTTCAAGCCCTGGTCCGGGAAGATCTCACATGCCGCAGAGCAACTAAGCCCGTGTGCCACAAATACTGAGCCTGCACTCTAGAACCCGCGAGCCACAACTACTGAAGCCTGTGCACCTAGAGCCTGTGCTCCACAACAAGAGAAGCCACCGCAATGAGAAGCCCGCACACCACAACGAACAGTAGCCCCTGCTCGCCGCAACTAGAGAAAGCCCACGTGCAGCAATGAAGACCCAACGCAGCCAAAAATAAAATAATTAAAAAAAATAAAAATAAAAGAAGTTAAAGAAAACTGCTAGTTTAAAAAAAGTTTGATAAGGATGCAATAGGCATTCTCAAACATTGCTGTGAGACATATAAATCGGTAATGCCTTTCCAGTAGACACACTGGAAATACGGACCCACAATCTTTAAAATGATCAAACCCTTAGACCTAGTAATTTCACAGGCATTTGTATTAAGGAAACTTCAGACACGATCAAAGTTTGATTTACAAAGATGTCTGCAACAATTATTTACATAAGGAAAAAACTGGAAACAAAGTATCTAAACTTTTGTTTAAAACTGTCATCTATACAAAGCCATTACATAGCCAAAAAAAATATGTATTTAAAAATATTTAAATAATAGTTATGACATAGAAAACCAGTCATGACAGAAGTTACGAAAAGAAAACTGGCTACAAAACAAATACAATACAACAACTCTAAGTCTGTTATTTTAAAAGTGTTTGCTAGGCTAGGAATAAAAAGCTTAAGATAAAACTTAACAAAAGTGATCAATAATAACAGAAGTAAGAATGGTGGAGGGTGGGGGAAACTGGGAAGGGGCATGAGGAAACATGGAGTGTTGGAAGTTGTTTCTATCATGATGGTTACAGGACTGTTCACATATATAAAAGTTCACTATAGACTTCAAAATATAGTACATTTAAGTACTTCGTGTATTGATACTTTCTAATTAAAGTAAAAGTAAAAGCAAAGCAACATGGGGGAGGGTAGTGACTGGAGAGGGCATAAAGAGGGCTTCTAGATGCTGGTACTATCTTGTTTCTTGATCCAGGTGCCACTGAAATGAGTATGTTCATGAAAATCCATCAAATTGTATCTTTAAGCTTTGGGTCTTTAAAAAAGTTCCCCAAAAGTCATCGTTCTTGCCTTTGAGAAACTCGAAGTTTAGTGAGAGAGATGCATATAAAAATACCATAATTAGGAAGATATAGGCATCTCCTGCTTTTCAAAAGTTCGCTTTACAGGGCTTCCCTGGTGGTGCAGTGGTTGCGAGTCCGCCTGCCAATGCAGGGGACGTGGGTTCGTGCCCCAGTCCGGGAAGATCCCACATCCCACATGCCGCGGGGCGGCTGGGCCCGTGAGCCATGGCCACTGGGCCTGCGCGTCCGGAGCCTGCGCGTCGGGAGCCTGTGCTCCGCAGCGGGAGAGGGCGCAACAGTGAGAGGCCCACATACAGGAAAAAAAAAAAAAAGTTCGCTTTACACCACTTTGCTTTTTCCAAAGACCTACATTAGCACCTGTTTTCACTAATCCAATGAAATCCAAAGAGGATTATCACTTTTATGAAAAAAGGTGAAGAGCAAAAAGAGCGTTCAGTGTTTGTTTTGAAGCGAGATGTTATAGAGGCAGCATGCACCCCGAGCAGTGAGAGTGGCACCACTGAGCTCCTTCCGCAGTAACTGCACTCTGCATCTCAGCACCAAGTGACCAAAGACTTGAACTGTGGGAGCCTCTGTGCTTTATCTCAATTTGTTTTGTACATCCATTAGCAAGATGTGTCATAAGATAACTGCTTTTCACTTTACACCATTTCGGCTTATGCGAGGTTTCACAGAAATGCTCTACTTTCAGATAGCAGGGGAAACCTGTACTGGGATACAAGAAGTTAGATTTAAGATATATGGAGAGAGGTCAAAGCTGAGATCAGTAGTAGCAGCAGCAGCCTGACAGGAGCTGTACATATGCAAAGACACAGATACTATCTGATGGACCTGATAAACTGCCAACTTATTAATTTTATTAATCTTTCAAGGATACCTTGAGATTATTTGAAGGGCAAAAGTTTAGCTGAGACATTAAGAAAAAGGGCAATATGACCAGTGTTACCACTTGTAACCACATTCTAGTTGACTGAATTCATAAAAATATTTGTAATCTAACTTACTTTTCAGAATTTGTATTACTTTCATTTTCTATTACATTCAAATTGAATACTACTACAAAAAAAGAGGAAAATCACTAATTTAAGTCAGTCACACTTCACATTCCTGGACTAGCGTATTTTGAATTTGCCTTACCACGAGTAAAATATTCTTATCCTAAGCTAGTAATTCCACAACTAGTCTGCACAGTAGAATCACTTGGGACTACTGTAAACATTCCAAAGCCCCAGTCACATCCAAGACCAATTATCAAACTCTGGCGATGGGACACAGACATAGATATTTTGTTTGAAGCTCCCCAAAAGATTCCAAAGTTCAGACAAGTTGTCATTAAAATCAATACTTTATAAAAATTAACCTGGGGGTCTTCCCTGGTGGTCCAGTGGTTAAGACTTCGCCTTCCAAAGCAGCGGGTGCGGGTTCAATTTCTGGTCAGGGAGCTAAGATGCCACATGCTTCTCGGCCAAAAAACCAAAACATAAAACAGAAGCAATATTGTAACAAATTCAATAAAGACTTTAAAAATGATCCACTTCAAAAAAAAAAAAGTTAACCTGAAGTGACAGATTCTTATTTAGGGGTATTTTTAAAATAGAGATTTCATATAGACTTTTAAAATCTGAACTATACTTACCCTAAAGCACCACTTCTAAAATTTTTTTCAACTTAACTCAAAAAACTTCCTAAAAGAAAAATTAAGTATCAAAAAATTTAAGCACTAATTTCTTTAGATCCAGAATTACTTTGAATTCCTTAATGGCCAATACCCAAATGCCAGTTCAAGGCTAATGAGGATGCTGCCAGATTGGCAGGTTTCATGTAACAGTTTAAGTACTACCTGCAGCATAAAGAATAAACAAAGAGAAACACAAGGCCTGGCTTCAAGTCCCAGTTTTATATATGAGATAGAATTTTATTTCACTCAGAAAAGTTAATGTAAACCTACCAAACGCAAGTTTGAACCACTGTGTATGGCATTTACAGGTCAAAAAAAATCTCTGGACCAGTTACTATAAAGCAAAATAGAAAACAAACCTAAGTACAACTAAGTTCCCTGCCAGATTCTATAAATCATATTCCTTCTATATGTTCCGATTTATGCTCAGCTATTATTTAAAATCTGGTATTAACTTTTATATCTCAGAAATGTATTTGCATGTTCAGAGTCTCCAAGTAATTCTGAATTTATGGTCTCTTTCCTTCCTTTTGACTCCCAAAGTGCCATCTGGTGGAAGGGAAGAGACATGCACATTACAGCTACTACTAATTTACTAATTCACTTTATCAGGCTTATTTCCTTCAGGTGATGATCAACTTGGCTGCTTGCAGCAGTTGTTCTGAAAGTGTGGTTTCTGGACCTACACAATCAGTTTACCTGGGAACCTGTCAGAAATGCAAATGCTTCGCCCCATTCCACACCTACTGAATCAGACACTGTGGGGTAAGGCTCACAAATCTATTTTTAACAAACCCTCCAGGTGATCCTCATACTTGCTAAAAACGACTGTCTTAGAAGGATGAGAACCTTATCGTTTAGAAGATTTCTGATTATCCAATAAAGCACACATGGGCTTACAAAATTAACTTTTCATGAAACTGTTTCAGATGATGATATAATAAAAATAGTACTTAATGAAGATTATTACAGCAGAACTAGGCATGGTAGAATGTGAATAGAACAGAAAATCAAGTCCAAGGCCAAGTAACTCAGGCATGAACTGATGAACACCAGCTGTGGAAACAAGGCAATGATTTACTGAGTTATTAAGAAGTAAAAATTCAATGGAAAAGAAAAAGAATTATGCCAAAAACGACTACAAGATTTCATGCCAGGAGAGCTAGGAGAAATAGGTACTGAAAAGCTTGGGAAGGAAACTAGCTGGTTTGTAGGATGAAATATGAATTCCATTTTGAATTTGAGGTTGTAATGAGACCTAAGTAGAAATATTCAACAGTGAGTGGAGAAGAAAGACTGGAGTTTGAAAGAAAAGTTAGAACTAAAGACATTTCAGGAAGTCACATGTATAGACAATCACTGAGGCCTGAGAACCTCTAAGCTCTCTATGAGGAATAAGTGAGAAAGCTACAGTTGAAAACTATGGCCTGAAGGCTGCTTGAGCCTACAAATGTGTTTGGTTAGCAGTGTTTTAAAATGACAGACACTTTAAAATCAAGAGATTTCACTTAAAAACGCAGCTTTCCAGCTTTTCCAGACAAACTGGTAGTTCTGGAAACCCTGGGTCTACACTCTACAACGGCAACGACACACAGGCTGGAAAGCTGCCTTTAGAGAGAGCGTTCTCTATTGCTCACTAGCTCCCCACTAATCCCCACTGCTGCCACCTAGCCAGCACCATTCCTTCTGGGCATCTGCATTTGGGTTTGTGACTGTTCGACTAAAAAATAATAAAAATAACAGAGAATCAAATATTGAGCCTTCAGAAACAACTACACAGAAGTAAAAGAAAGAGAAGACAGGCAGCCCAAGAAGCAAACCAAAACAATATAGTTCAGCACAACACAGAGGAGATGAAGAAGGGAATAAACACTATTAACAGCTTAAAGATCAGTCTCTTTGAAGAGGCTCCCTGAGCCCCTCTTCCTTTCTAAACCTGGCTCTCTTTTCCTTTCAGACACTTAACAGACTTGATAACTAGGTATTACTTTTGTTTAAATATTTGTTTCTCATCTGATCTCCTCGAACTTCAATGACCTGAAGTTAAAAACAATAAGAACAAGTAGTCCAGGGACTTCCCTGGCAGTCCAGTGGTTAAGAATTCGCCTTCCAATGCAGGGGGTGTGGGTTCGACCCTTGGGATCCCTGGTGGGGGAGCTAAGATCCCACATGCCTCACAGCCAAAAAATCAAAACATAAAACAGAAGCAATATTGTAACAAATTCAATAAAGACTTTAAAAATGGTCTACATCAAAAAAATCTTTAAAAAAAAAAAAAGAACAAGTAGTCCAGGTTGGCTACAGGATAACAGATGTGCCTAGAACACTATCTCCCAGGAGCTGTAACAGGACAGTAAGTATTGTCGAATTCATGAACTAAACTGGGGCCTAATCTTTGAAACCCAGGCTGGGAACTTTTTATTTAATTCCATAGGTAGGAGAACACCTCTAAGAGCTTTTGAGCAGAGGAATGGAAGGCACTGAAGTAAACTTCAGCAAGATTAATCTGGCAGTCATGTGCAGAACCTATTCAAATTGGGAAGAGATAAGTCCATTAATCAAGTTTCTGCAAAAAGAACAAGTGATAAATGAAAGGAATGTTCAAATTCAAATCAGCAGGAAGAGATAAGGATTGGGAGTGTGGGAGAACTTAGATAACTTTAGGAATCTAGAAGAATAGATAGTGCTATGAAGTTGAAAGTGCAGAGGAGGAATAAGGGTTGCACTTATGTGCAAATGTATATTTGAGGTGCAAAAGAGACATTCAGGTGGTCGTGACTAGTACTAGAGCTCAGGATAAATCAAGGTTAGACATACAAATTTGAGAGCTATCTTCAGAGAGAGGTACTTTACTGGGGAACTACAACAATAACAAAAAATTCCAAGGGCTGTATTGGCACTAGGGCAAGATAAGTAGTGGGGAGTGGTAGTAGGAAAGCAAGACAGTGACAGAAAAGCCAAGGGAAGCCAGGGTTCAAGGACTGCCCAACAATGTCAACCACAGCACAGGGGCCCTAGTTCCTCTCAGAAAACTGTGGCACCCTGTTCCTTAGTACATTTGTAATTAGGCTGTCAAGACTGGATGATACTGGCCTCAGGTCTCTGCTTTGCCAGGGTAATACCCACTCCAGGGCTGGCCCTGGAAAAGGCATCTCCAATCAAAGCCCCCAAACCAGTCCAGGACTCGCCTAATCAGTCTGCACCTTGCAACTGCGCGTGCAACAAAGCCAATCTGAACTCTGGGAATGACAGATTCTTTCCCAAGTCAGTTAATTTTGTTAACTTTGTTAACAAAGTTAACATGTCTTCCCAATTTGTTTCTCAATTAACGCGGTATTTGCTCACAGCTTCAAAAAAGCATCAGCACTGATTATATGTACCGATTTTCTTTATATCTGCCAAGTTCCTCTGTGAGCTGGTTAGAGGCACAGAGACAACTAATTTCAAGGTACTAAAAAAAAAAAAAACAACGAAGAAGGAAAGCAACTCTTCGATTTTTCTTCAAATACTGAATAACCAAGTGCATGGATACAAGGTTAAAACAACTAGACACATTGCCCTAAAACTGAAACTATTCTTAAATCAAAAAACCACTCCCATCCCTTTGCCCTAAAGAAAAATCCAAGACTAAAACCCCCCAGGAATTTCAGCTGTGAGGCAATTAGCCGGTTCTCCCTTCAAGCAGCCTGAGCTGAAACCTGGTAATGCATGGGGGCAGGCGGTAGGCCTCAAGACTGCTCCAGCCTAACTTCCTACAGTGATTGCTACCAGATTTCCTCAGCTGAGCTCAAGCTGCACTGAGTAGCACTTTCAAAAGTTAAACACGTTTGCACACATACTCCCCCAAGCCAAGCTGTGAGGCCGCAACACTCGCCTCAAAGTTCCAGACAGCTGCACTAACGCTGGAACTACGCGACACAGCTGAACAACAATCACACCACAAGCACAGATAACAACTGGCAAAGCACGAGCGTTTGTTAGCAGCACAAAACATGCCACAAAATTCCCCCAAGGTGAAACCCTGCGTGTCCCCCAAACTTACTCAACTTTGAAAAAAGAAAGAAACGGGGGTCAAGTCTGCATTAAGGGCCAGAGAGGCAGAAAACGAAGGTGATGCTGCAAAGAAGGTGCTAGAAGGAGTGACACCGAGACCCAGAAGAGGGCTGAGGGTGGTCCAGGCGGGTCGGAACTCGGGTCTGACAGCTGCGCCTCCAAGGGCGACTCGAAACGTCAAGGCCAGCCAGTCCCCACCGCCCTGACCTTTTCCACCCGGGCGAGCGCAGCCGATGAACCTGCCCTTAGACCGCTCGCTCACTCACCTCGACATGAGTCTCCACATCTCCCGCAGCCCCATCGCCAAAACACTCGAACCTAAAACAACCCCGACCCGGCAGCCCGCTCGCTTGGCTCTTCACGCCACACGTCAGACCCGCCCACCGCCGCCCGGCGCCGCCAGACACAGACTGCAAGTCCTCCAGAGGGCTAGAGAGGCCTAGGGCACGACTTTACCGCGGCGCGTCGCTGAGGGGCGGGGCGAGAGCCACCTACTGAGGAAATGGTTGAGGGAGATGGGAGGTGGGAAGGGGCGTGGCCTGGGGAGGGGCGGAGCCGGGGTGCAGGCGGTGGGCGAGGCGGGGCAGGGCTGAAGGAGAGGTCAGAGAGCAGAGGCGGGCTGAACCGGAGGGAAGAGTTTGCTCGCTTGGGGCTCTCCTGGGAAAAACCCAAGTGACCTAGACAGTTTAGTTTGACTAGCAGAGACTGACAGGAAATACTTTTCTGGAATCTTAAGACTTTTTTAAAACTAAAAATGTAAACTTGGGACTTCCCTGGCGGTCCAGTGGTTAAGACTCCGCTCTTCCACTGCAAGGGGCAGGGGTTGCATCCCTGGTTGTGGAACTAAGATCCCGCATGCCCTACGGTGCGGCCAAACAACATTTAAAAAGTAAACTTAGTATTCTTTTTTTTTTTTCGGCTGTGGTGTGCGGCTTGCGGGATCTTAGTTCCCCAACCAGGGATCGAACCACTGGACCGCCAGGGAAGTCCCTAAGATTAGTATTCTATTCTGAGAATCAAGCAGATGAAATACACGTGATAAGAGGAGGACATTTACTGTAATTTATTCCTAGCCTAACATAGCAGAATTTCTTTCATATTAGGATTGAGATATTTCCGGTTTTTTGGAAAAGTTATAGTTCCCCAATCTTCCTTAATGACAGACAAGAATTGTCTCCTTAAGAGGTGATATATATGTCTTCAACTAAACTAAAAATTACTGTTATCAGCAAAAGCATAAAATTGCATCTAGAAAGTAGCCTACTCTTTAATGAAACAAATTTAACTCAACCACTAGTATCAACTATTATGTAGATACAGAAGAATGTTCCTCTGCATCCAGATACACCCAGATGTCCAGCAGCAAACATTTCATCACCACTGAACCACTGACACATTTATCAGGAAGGAGGAATTCAGGGAAGAATTTCAGAGAGAGGGAATTTAAAGGAGTTAGCCTTAGCAAGTTAACATCTGAGAATATACTGTCAAGCCTTTGGTCAAAAATTACCTTTCTACCTAGTCAAATATAATTATCCAAATACCCATTGAACAGAGGGCAAACTGGCATCACAGAAAGAACTCCTGACCTACAATTCAGTTTTTAACCTGCTGTGGGAAATTGCTTTTTGACATCACCCTCATTCAGCGTGCACAAAAAATGAACAATCATCAGCATGGTTTACTGGAAAGACCAAGGGCTTTCCTGCAAGCCCAAGATTAAAATCTTCCCTGTCCCCCTAGCTTCATGTGTGTGTAACCTGTGTCTCACAAGGCCCCATGCTTAGACGGAATCTACCTTTGGTTTAATGCTCTGCTTGTAATAAATTTTGAACAAGGGACTCTGCATTTTCATTTTGCACTAAGCCCCACAAGTTATGTCGGTCCTGACCTGCCTTTAGCACACTCATTTATTGTGCTAGTTTAGTGAATAGTTTAGTGAATTTGGGCAAATTATGTAACCCAGGACCTTTCTCAAAAATGTTTGTATTATTTTGGACTAAGAATTCTAGTTGCAGACAATCCATAGAATGGGAAACAAATCTGCAAATGATATATTTGATAAGGAGCCAGTATCTACAATATGTAAAGAACTATTACAACTCAATAATAAAAAACAGCAAATAGCCCTATTTTTTAGATGGACGATGGATTGAAAAGACAGTTCTCCTGGGACTTCCCTGGTGGCACATTGGGTAAGAATCTGCCTGCCAATGCTGGGGCACGTGTTCAATCCCTGGTCTGGGAAGATCCCACATGCTGCAGAGCAACTAAGCCCCTGCACCACAACGACTGAAGCCCATGCGCCTAGAGCCTGTGCTCCGCAGCAAGAGAAGCCACCGCAACGAGAAGCCCGTGCACCGCAACGAAGAGTAGCCCCCACTCACCACAACTAGAGAAAGCCCACGTGCAGCAACAAAGACCCAACACAGCCAAAAATAAATAAATAAATTTATGGAAAAAAAATGACAGTTCTCCAAAGAAGATGTACAAATGATCAATAATCATATGACAAGGTGCTCAACATGCTTGGCCATCAGGGAAGTGCCAATCAAGACCAAGATAAGATATGACTTCGCACCTACTAGGATGGCTATCAAAAAGACAGAGAATAACAGGTGTTGGTGGAGAATTTGGAATCCTGAATACACTGGTGGTAGGAATGTAAAATGCTATGGCCATTTCAGAAAAAAAGTCTGACAGTCCCTCAAATGGTTAAACATAGAGTTACCATGAGACCTAGCAATTCCTCTCCTGGATATACACCCAAGAGAAATGAAAACATAATCCACACAAATCTTTATAGGAGCATTATTCATAATCACTAAAAAGTTGGCCCATATGTCTAACTGGTGGATTTTTTTAAGTGATATAGCCACACAATAAAATATTATTTGACAATAAAAAGAAATGAACTGCTGATACAAGCTACCACATGGATGAACTTTGAAAACCCTGCAAAGTGAAAAGAAGCTAGCCACAATCAACCATATTTTGTATGATTCCATTAATATGAGTGTCTAGAATAAGCAAATGTATAGAGACAGTTTTGTGCTGTCAGTCTTTTAAATTTTATCCTGCTGGTGTGTGTATAGTATTATCTCATTGTGGTTTTCATTTACATTTCCCTTGTATCTAATGATATTGAGCACTTTTTCGTATACTTATTATCTTCTTTTGTAAAGTGGCTGTTCAAATCTCTTGCTCATTTTTAAATTGGGTCATCTTTTTATTAAGGTTTGATGCAATAATTATCAATTACTGTTACAAATTACCCCAAGTTTAGCAGTTTAAAACAACAAACATTTCTTATCTCTCTGATTCTGAGACTTAGGAATCAGAGAGAGGCTTAGCTTGGTGGTTCTGGCTTAGAGTCTTTGCTGAGGTTGCAGTCAAGGTGTTGGCTGGGACCGCAGTCATCTGAATGCTCAACTGGGGCAGAAGGACCCAGTTCCAAACTCACTGACAAGCTTGTTGGCAGCCTTCAGTCCCTCGCCCTAGGGGCTTCTCCATAGGGCTGCTCACAATATAGCAGCTGGCTTCTTCCAGAGTAAGTGATCCAAAAGAGAGAACCACCAAGATGGAAGCCACCATATCTCTTATAACTTAATCTTGGAAGTGATGTACCATCACTACTGCCTTATTCTATAGGTCACACATACTACCCCAGTACGGTGTGGGAGGGGACTACACCCACCAGGGTGTGAATACTAGGAGGCAAGGATCATTGAGGGCAGTTTGGAGGCTGGCTACCACTCTTTTTTTTTTTTTGGCTGCATTGGGTCTTCGTTGCTGCACACGGGCTTTCTCTAGTTGAGGCAAGCGGGGGCTACTCTTCGTTGTGGTGCGCGGGTTTATTGAGGTGGCTTCTCTTTTTGTGGAGCACGGGCTCTAGGGTAAGCGGGCTCAGTAGTTGTAGCTCGTGGGCTCTAGAGTGCAGGCTCAGAAGTTGTGGTGTGTGGGCTTTGTTGCTCCGCAGCATGTGGGATCTTCCCAGACCAGGGATTGAACCTGTGTCCCCTGCATTGGCACACGGATTCTCAACCACTGTGCCACCAGGGAAGTCCCTGGCTACCACTCTTGAATAGTTTTTTCTTCTCTCATTGCCAATCAGTCATCGAGGCATACCAATTATTTCTTTGAAACATCTCTCAGATTTGCCCACTCCTCTTAACATCCCGCTGCTACCATTCTAGTCCCACATGTAATTCATTCCAGATCTAGCCTCTCTCTTCTCTCTCACATCCTTCAATTCACTCTGTATTTCACTGATAACAAATCTTCCTAGGATGCCACTTTTGACTTTTTATTTAGCTGCTAAAAACTCTCACGGTTGTCTATAGCTATATTGTTCAACATCAGACACAAGTGACTATCGAGCACTTCAAATGTGTCTAGTACAACTGAGGAACTGAATTAATTTAAATTTAACAACTGAACCAGTACTTTAAAAAAAATTTTCTTTTAAATATTGATTACATATGAGCCACATCTGGGTGCTCTTTCTTTTCATTGCCTTCTTTCTTTGGTCACGTGGAATCTCACACAGACTTGTGGAATGTCTGCTTCTCTCTTGGTGCTTTGTATAGTCACCGAAGGCCTATTATGATCCAGGTGCTGTGTTAGGTGTTGGGCCCTGCAGCCTTGGAGGTTACATGGTGCTATGGAAGCACATAGCAGGACCACCTGTCATCGTCTAAGAATCAGAGAAGGCCACTCAGAAGAACTGACTGTTCTAGATATAGGAAAACTCTGCACAGATGAAACAAAACATGACTCCAGCATTCTGATAGTGGCAAGGAGTGACAGGATGGTATCAGATCACAAAGGGTCTATGAAGCTACCTTACGGGTATTTAAGCAGAAACATGACAAAATCAGATTTTAATTCTATCAGTATCACTTTGAAACATGGCCAGTTTGTCTGGCTCCCCACATCCTTTCCTATATCTTTTCTACACCTTCATACTAACTTGACTTTTAAGAGGTTTTGACTTGCTTTGGTTTGTTTGAGCCCAACTCTACTTCGTGACAGCATCTCACAATATCGCTTTTAAATCATTATTTATTTACTTATTCATTTTGCTTTTGTCAAACTTACTAACTGGCCCATCTGTTTCTCATTTTCTGAACTCAGCATAACAATCTGATTAGCCTGGTTTAACTTTTTTGAGCTATAAATGGGTCACCTTGGATCATGAGGTCCTGGGGTTTAACCATCTATTTGGATACTGGGGATGTTTATGAGTTCCAAGATTAGGTGGGTTTGGCAGGCAATGATGGATTCTTTCTCAGATCATCAACCAGTATCCATGCCCAGTGTACTGATTCAAAGAACAGCTGATAAAGATAGGAGCATTAATAAAATAGGAAATTTCAAAAACAAAGATGGTTTCTGTTAGAAAAAAATGTGTATGTGTATGCATAGAAACATTCTAAAAGAATATATACCCAAAATGTTAGCAGCAGTTATCCTTGGCTGGTGGTGGAAATAGGGGAGACTCATTACTTCTCTATTATTATTTATATTTTCTATTGTTTCTCTTGAGAGTAAATAATTGTTTTGTAACAAAAATAAAAGTGATTTTTAAGGACATAAAAAAATTACAGGGCTTCCCTGGTGGCGCAGTGGTTAAGAATTGCCTGCCAATGCAGGCACACAGGTTCGATCCCTGGTCAGGGAAGATCACACATGCTGCGGAGCAACTAAGCCCACGCGCCACAACTACTGAGCCTGCGTGCCACAACTACTGAAGCCTGTGCACCTAGAGCCTGTGCTCCACAAGAGAAGCCACTGCAATGAGAAGCCCACGCACCGCAACAAAGAGTAGCCCCCGCTCGCCACAACTAGAGAAATCCTGTGCACAGCAACAAAGACCCAACGCAGCCAAAAATAAATAAATAAAATAAGTTTATTTTTTAAAAAATTACACAAAACCTACCACATTTTTCTTTATAGATAATGCTCAAAATACTTTTGGGGTGAGTTTTTTCTTTACTACATGCACTGGGTTTCTAGTAAGTTGCCACCAGGTGATGAATGTATTGCATCAAAGAAGATTGAAAGGCTTACGTTTTTCCATAAGGTAGTGCCTCCAAAACAGATTTCTTACAAAAAAACTTTCATACATTGCTTGATTTTGCATGCAAAACTGTGTCCTTAACAATTAAAATTAAAATACATGCATAACTCTTACATACACAGCATAAGATATAACATTGATATTATAAAGCTCTGTATTTTCAAAAAATGTAAACCTTGGTACATAATAATAGTACAAATGTCTATTTGCATGTCTATTTCTTTGGAGGAGGAGAAATAAAATCAAATGACTGTCAAAATAGTATGCTTTTCCACTCATATGGGAAGACTCTGAGTCCTTTTCAGAGTCACTTTTGTATTGTTCTGGTGTTTGGTTGGTGAGGCTTGCTACTATGCTTAATGCTATGTTCGCTTTCCCAATGGAAGATAAAGATAGAGGGTAAGGAAAGAGAAAATGTGAATATCAGTGTTCTGTGCAGCTGCAATGCTCAGTAACCCTCCTTTGAGACCCTGGCCTCCAAATCCTAAATTAAAAAACCAAAACAACACATCCTATGTTATTAGTGGTAAGATCAATCGAAATTTGTAAAATTTCTGCCTATATTTAGGAGCAATATACTCACTTAAAACGAAAAGACAGTGCAAGGCAAGCCAACAATGTTTCATATGTGTTTTTAAGATTCAGGGATGAGGTAGGAAATAATTTGCAGCTGACGAAAAATTTATGGTAAATGGTAACATCAAAGATTGCTTTTTTTCAAGTTTTAAGTTGTGACTTCAACAACAACAAATGAGAGACAGCTGCTGCTGTACACTCATCTCCTCCTAGACCCTGGAGTATGTTGCGGACAAAACCTCCGTAATCACCCAGGAGATAAGACTATCTAAAGGGATGGTGGGCAGGAGACCAGAAATGTCAGTGGAGAAGTGCATGGTGACTGGGAATTAGCATCCTTTTCCTCATCTTGGTGTCAAGCAATAGTCTGCAACTTTCATTTAACTCATCGGTCCTCACAGAAGCATCAGCTGAACCACATTTGTTGCTATTTCCAAGATAAAATTTAACTGTATATGTCAGGTAATATATTTAACTTTTCTTGTGAAAAAAGGAGAGGAAAAATATCTATGACGAAAAGAACTGGGACTTCCCTGGTGGTCCAATAGTTAAGACCCCTCACTCCCAATGCAGGGGACCCGGGTTTGATCCATGGCCAGGGAACTAGATCCTGCAAGCATGCCGAAATTAAGAAGTCCGCATGCCACAACAAAGACCCGGGCAGCCTAAATAAATAAATAAATATGTATTTTTTTTAATGTTTAAAAAAAAAAAGAACTATGTGAACAACAACAACAAAAACAGGAGACAAGTATATGTTCTTTCTAATTTTCCAATGTTTTCTTCCCATTTATAACATTTCATTTGTGGAAACTCGAAATTAATCACAATAAGCAAACATTTCAGTAAACATTTCAGTGTCAGTACATTCTGTAAGAAAAAACTTGTGAAAAGCATTTAGGATCAAAAGTTCAATATCTGTGAATACATTATGAAAGCTAAAATTATTTTTAAGTTGTGAGGTGTTAGGAGTAATAGTACAACCCCATTGGCAAAATATATTTGTCTCCTAAGATTACCTAAATAATGATGAACTTTATGTATCATAGAAGGAAGTTACTTAACAAAATAAAAACACAGTATAATTTGCATATGAGAGATCTACTTCTTGTCTCCTCTTGCCTTTCCAGTCTCTTGCTGGCTTAAGTTTTGTGGGGTTTTTTATATTTATTTATTTATTTTTGGCTGCGTTGGATCTTTGTTGCTGCACATGGCCTTTCTCTAGTTGTGGCGAGCAGGGGCTACTCTTCGTTGCAGTGTGCGGGTTTCTCATTGTGGTGGCTTCTCTTGTTGCAGAGCATGGACTCTAGGCACGCGGGCTTCAGTAGTTGTGGCACGTGGGCTCTAGAGCGCAGGCTCAGTAGTTGTGGCGCACGGGCTTAGTTGCTCCACAGCACGTGGGATCTTCCCCGACCAGGGCTCGAACGCGTGTCCTCTGCATTGGCAGGAGATTCCTAACCACTGCGCCACCAGGGAAGCCCTGGCTTAAGTTTTTACCAGAATAATTTGGTAACATGAGGTATGGAGGGTGTGGTTTTGGGAAAGAATTTGATTCTGCATATTAGATGTTTTAAACAAGCTTCTTAAAGTTCTATTTTTGAATGCCTAAGAAGTTTAAAGAATTTTAATGCACTTTTCCCTATGAGATTAGTGTCATATTCACACTTACCATGTAATATCCAAAAGATAGATTACAAAATTAGCAGTTCTAAAAATAAACTAGGCAAATGTATTCCAAAGCAAAATACACAAAAGGAATAAGCAATGAGGATATAAATATTCAAGATAACAAAATATGCAGGAAATTGTTTTACAAACTAAAGAGTATCAGGGAGTCTCCAACATAAGTTGATTTTAAGGTCTTCCATGGATGGCTTAAGTAAACAAGAAAATATTCAGGAAAGTCTAACAATTGGAGGAAATGACTCATTGATAATATGCTTGTTCCAGAGGAAAAACTTTGTACTGAATGGCAGAGAATTCTACACCTAATCAGTAGGGGCTGGGCTGGGCAGTTTACTAAAAAAGTGTTCAGATGAAGCACAGGGCAAGTCCATCCAGAGTCCCTTCCCTGAGCCTTTTGCTCTCAGATTCCAGCTTTTAATTCCCTTGAAACAGAGGGAAACTCAGATCCTAAGTAACCATATACTTCAAGGCTTTGGCATTTATTATATTTTACATCTTGGAATTCAGTAAGCAACCCTTCTGTGGAAAGGTAAGTGAAAAAAAAAGATAATTCCTATTTTATGAAGTTTTAAGTATATGTACTACGTGTGTATGTGTTTGTGTGTATAGGGTGTGAGAGAGTAAAGATAAACACTCAGGCCTGGTGAAACTTTGTTAGAGATAAGCCTATGTTCCCATACATTGGAAAGTGCTTATAAATATATCTGCATGACTTGTTCTAGAAATTTACCCTTTGCTTTCTTGGGATCTCAGCTACATGTAGCCCTCAATACCACGCTCAAAGCTCCCTAGTTTATATAGTTTAGTAAATTTGCACTGCAATTTAAGAAAAACTCAAGGAGTTTTAAATATTCTATCACAAATGTTAAGGATTCTTCCCCCAAATCTTTAAGAAAATCATGGATATGCTTTGTTTTCATGAGAGTTGTTCAGCCTTTTCTAGGGAAAGTATAAACGAGTTATATTAGTTAATGATTTTTAAAAATTTATTTATTTATTTATTTTTGGCTGCATTGGGTCTTTGTTGCTGCACGCAGGCTTTCTCTAGTTGTGTCAAGCTGGGGCTACTCTTCGTTGCGGTGCACGCATTTATTGTGGTGGCTTCTCTTTTTGCAGAGCACGGGCTCTAGGGCATGTGGGCTCAGTAGTTGTGGCGCACGGGCTTAGTTGCTCCACAGCATGTGGGATCTTCCCGGACGAGGGCTCGAACTTGTGTCTCCTGCATTGGCAGGCAGGTTCTTAACCACTGCGCCACTGGGGAAGCCCTAGTTAGTGAGTTTTAAAGGAACACAAAAATAAGATTGTGCAATATGGTGCTAGGAATCTCTTACAACTAAATCAATTCAAATTTAGTTCTTGTGTGAGTAACCTACATTTTTGCCTATCTGTTAGCTACCTAATATCTTATGGTTGAGTCATTTTTACACATGCTTAATAGATGAGGTATAGGTGGCAAATGCTCCAAAACTCATAATCCAGTGAATTACAGTCAAAACCAATTTCAAGTTTCCACCAGCTGATTTCAAGCTGTGAGGTATGACAGTGGCAGGCATGCAATGTTGATCCATGTGACAACAATTGGTGACCTCAATGCTAGTTTGCTATGACTGAGTAAAGGATATGACTGAGTCTAGGAGGTTGTGAGAGCTGCCTGCTGACACTCTGCCATCGACCCTTATGCTAGAAGCCTCGGCTAATGTGTCATTAAAAATCATATTTCAAAGGAATATTTAATGACATGGTGAAATGCTCATATATGATGATTAAACAGCAGTTTACAAAACAGTATGCTTAGTAACATTTGTAGAAATAACATATACATAAACACACAGAGAAGATGGGAAGTTATACTCCAAAATGTTAATGGTCATAGAATTTGGTATGGGTTTTGTTTCATTCTTTATATTTTTTCATGTTTGCTCAAAGTTTCCACAACTTGTCTTCATAATGCATTACTTTTATAATAAGAAGTTAGTTAATAAATTTCATCTGAAAACATAAATATTTTGAATATTTGGAAAGAGTGAATTTTGGTGGAGAATTACCCATTTGCTATTAAAAACTTTGCCATTGGCACAGTAATCCAAAGGCAGATGAATGAAAGAAAACAGAGGACCCAATATAGCCTAGGTTATAAAAGAGCTTAATACATGATGTATTTGTCATCAGAGATTAGTGGGAAAAGGATATCTGTTCAGTAATGATGTCAGGAAAATTGGCTATTTGGATATTAGAAAAAAAATTTAGGTATTTGGGTGGGGGGAAATCAGTTTAGAGCTTCTCAAAATAACTTCCAGATTATTAAAGACTTAAATCTAAAAATTCAAATAGTAAAAAATATCAGGAGAAATGTAAGTGAATATTGATCTGATCTTTGGTTTTAAAAGGATTTTCCAGGCATAAAAACAAAGATCCATAGATTTGACTACATTAAAAATTTTTTAATTTGTAAATAATAAACACCCTTCAATAAAAGGCAAACTAAGAAAATTATTCATAACAAAAGTGACAAAGGGCTGCCATACTACTATACTGTTAATTGAATTAAACAAGATAAATAGTAAGTCTCAAATATTGCTAGTTTGTGAGCTCCGTGAGGGCAGAGGCATAACTGTATTGTTTGTCATTTAAATTTATTAGCATAATACCCAGATATAAGGAATTAATATGTATTGAATGAATAGAGGAGTGGTCGAACATGAAAAGGCAGCTTAAAAAAAGGTGGGAAGGAAGAGGAGAAAAGGAAATACAAATGACAAATGGACGAGGAAAGAAAAACTCTCAAAAATAATAAAAATGCAATTAAAACTATGATGAGAAATTAGGAAATGTTTTTTGTTTGTGTGTATTTGATAATAGATGCAGTAATGAGGAAAGCAACATCATTCACAGTGAAGAGTGTTTTGAAGGGCAATTGGCAAAGTCATATGGTTGACCATGTAATTCTAGGAATCTAACCTAGAGAAATATAATAGACACTTGATATTTATGAAGGATATATCTTCCAGACTCTTGGACTCTCCAAATCTGTATTTTCAAAATGTGGTCCAAGGGGCCCAGGAATTCTGCAGGGATGTCCTAAGTCTGCCTCAAAGATGAGAAAGAAGGTTCCCCCAAATCTGTATGTGACTGTTATCTCATTTATATGTTAGGCTTGATATTTACGAATATTTTCTTATGGATTCCACTGAAAACATCAAAATTTGAACACCACTATATTGTAGTATATGATTTCTTCAATAAAATGCAATGGAGTCTTACTTCTCAAAACGTGTCTGGAGAAGTGGAGAACAATAGTCAAAATGTTACATTCCCAAACACTGGCCTCACCGTAATTCAAATTCCTGCTTCAGGAAACTTGTAAATCATTCTATAATTACCTTGCAAATAGTCAAAAGCTCAGATGTAAAATGTGAGAATACAGGGCCTGTTGCATAAGAAATAAAAGATTTGTGATCCATGATGTTCACCAGCGTTGTTTTTTTTTTTTGTCTGCGTTGGGTCTTCTTTGCGGCATGCAGGATCTTTCGTTGTGGCACGCGAGCTCTCTAGTTGGTGCGGGTTTTCTCTCTCTAGTTGTGGTGCACAGGCTCCAGAGCACGTGGGCTCTGTAGTTTGCAGCACTCGGACTCTCTAGTTGAGGCACAGGGGCTTAGTTGCCCCGCTGCATGTGGGATCTTAGGTCCCCAATCAGGGATGGGACCTGCATCCCCTGCATTGGAAGACGGATTCTTTATCACTGGACCACCAGGAAAGTCCCTCACCAGTGTTTTTTAATACATCAGTCTGTCCTAACAGGAACCAACTTTCACTTAGGTGTTTCGACAGAAGAGATTTTATTGAACTGACTATTTACATAAGTTTTGGGTTAGGTTTAGGGCTGGGTGAAGGGAAACAATTCGATGTGAAGGTACTCAGCCTCTTGCAACAGTAAGAAGCTGTTACCACTGCTAGGACTGAAGGGATAAGGGGAAGAGATCAAATTAGCAAAGCGGTAGGGGCTGCCTTACGGAGCCTTAGAGGCCCACAGCAGCAAAAGAGGTGGGAAGAAATACCCCAACCTTTTTCCATTTTCCACTCTCCAACCTGCTTTTGGTATCACCCACTGGTCAATCTAACGGAAGCCAGCCGGCAAGAGAACCCAGAGAAAATAGTCTGTGAAAGTGCTGCCTTCTGAGGCACAGAGTCCGGCAGAGAAGGAAGGAAAATGGATCTAGCAGACAGCAAGTAGAAAATAACCAGCATACTTACAATAGTGAAATGCTGGGAACCCAGATGTCCAATAATAGAGGAATGCATAACTAAACGAAGGTATTAACCATTCTTCAATTAAGTAAATAATGGTAGTCAAAAGATCGTTATGAAAAAAAAAAGCAATAAAAGAATCATTTTGTTAGGAAAAAAAGAAGGATCATGATGTGTTCAGGGAGCACACAGAGAGAGGGGAAATGAATTTGGGGAAGATTTTCTCCAACTGACAACTAAGGGCCTTGTTGCTGCCCAAGCAAAATTTCTTGTATTTTTACTTATTACAAAAACAATACATACTCACTATTGGAAACACATACATACAACCAAAAAAAACCAAATATCTACAATCTCACTCCCACCCCAAGACCACTATCAACATCTTAGGGTGTTTATATCTTTCCAGCTCTTCTTCTATGCATATATACACATGATTATGTTGTATTGGGGATAACATAGATATTCTTTGGTAAACTTATTTTTCCACTTAACAAATCATGAATACTATCTCATGCAATAAATATCATTCTGAAAATTTTTTAAACATTTAAAACTTTAAAAAAACTTGTTTCACACCTGGTTGTAACTAATTTCTATCCTCAGACGTTTAGTTGCTTTATCCTTTTGACTATTACCAAATCCACTGTGATGAACTTTCTTGCAGTCAACATTGCACACATTACTAACCTCAGGCCAATTTCAGGCCACAACCTGAAAGCTAATAGCTTTCACGTTTTTTCAGGGTTAAAGAAAAAAAGCACACACACGAAGAAGAAAAGCAAGAAAGACATATGTGGCCTGCAAAGCCTAAAGTATTTACTATCTGGACTTTTATAGAAAATATTTGTCAATCCCTGCATTATGAATTCCCAGAAATGTAATTTTTGAGTCAAAGGGTGTGAGCATTTTTGAGGCTTTTACTGCATTCTGCCAAATTGCCCTCCAGAAACACTGAAGCAATTTATGCCCTTCTCAGCACTGAGCTTGCTCATCTGCCATACATCCTGCCTCAAGGGTCGCTGGCCCAAATCACTAGCTCTATTCTTTTATTCTCAGTCAACTTGAAGGTGCATTATCATTTTACATTTTCACTTCCCTTAAAAATATGGTTGGCCATTTGCATTCTACTTTCATGATTTAACTAATTTACATTTTTGCCCATTTTTAAAAACAAGGTATTTATATTTTCTTTGTAAGACCTTTTTATTAAATGAGGATGTTACTCTCTTATCTTTCATATATATTGCACATTTTTGGATAATTTTTACTTGTCTTTTAATTTTACTCTATGGGCCTTTTTGATGAAAGCAGTTAAAAATTCTATAGTCAAATCTGTCACTTTTCCTTTGTAATTTTGTCCTTTGTTCCATGCTTACTCTGAGATGAAAAGCAATTCACTTATATGTTCTCCTTGTACTTTGAAGACTCTTAAAACATTTTACAATTTAAATCCTGCTCAAATTTAGTGTCTGAGAAAAGTTTTTAAAGTATGAACAGGTAAAATAATGTGAGTCCTGAAGTCATATAGCTGGGTTCAAATTTGGCCTCACCATATGCTACGTATTTGAGTAAATTACTTAACCTCTCTAAGTCACAGTTTTATTCTTTATTGAGATAACAGTAATCCTACCACAGGGTTGATATAAGAATGAACAGCTATAAAACACAAAAAGCACTTAGCCTCGTGCCATTAGCTATCATCACAGCAGCATGAGAATACTCCAGGCAAAAGAAATAACATGTATAAAGGCACAAAGGAATGAAACTAGTTTGTGCATTTAGGAAACTAGATGTGGTGTGGTAAAATGGCATGTCACGTGTGAGAGGGCAGGATTGACAGATGCGAGGGGGAGAGAGCCCTTGAAAGCCATGCCCAGGAGCTTGCTCTCGATAGGACCCAGGAGCCAGTGAAAGCTTTTAAGCAAGCAACCTATTGAGAGGTGTGATGTAGGATCATCTCCATGGCAGCAAAGTGGAAAGTGGACCAGATTTAGCTCGTAGAGGCATATTGCTGTGTCACAGAAACAGCGGTCTCTTGTGCCACCCCCCTCTCACCCAATTCCTGCTCCCTAGGGGCAAATTCTTTGTGCGTTCTAACTCTTCTGGTATCTGCTATCTCTTTACTTCCAAATATCAAACTGCTTCTTTTTGTTTTTTTTTTAACTTTTTAATTTTATATTGGAGTATAGTTGATTATGTTCAAACTGTTTCTTGATCTTTCCATCATAGATAGAAATGAGACTAGATACAATTATTAGACTGATTAATAAACAATAATACAGGGGATGGACCAAAAAAATGAATCTGAGAGAGAAGACAGAATGGATCAGCTGGACTTGCTAGTGAGTGAAAGCCCGATAATGGGGTGGGGTGGGATGTGAAGGAGGCGTTGTCTCAGTCAGAGACCATAGAAGCAGGCTGGGAGCAGAAAGATGAGTTCCGCCCGGGAGATGCAAAGTTTTAAGCACCATTTCCTGGACTATGACAAGTTGAGTATTACCCCCAGGCCCCTGTCCTGGTGGTTCCCCACTGCCCTGAGGAGCAAGACTTGACAACTCAGGAGGTTTGGGGAAATGTAGATAAGAAAACCTGCTAGCTAGAACATTAAAACAGAGCTTCCTAATTTCACACCACGGAATGAGTTATAGATATGTACATAGTGGTCTCCTCTGCCCTCCAAGGTGGAAGGGCCCAGTCCCTCCTGCATGAGCAGCCTCCTCTGTTTGCCCCACTTGGGGTCCTGCAGACAAGATTATTTCCTAGGTGTGCCATGAAGTGAAAGGATGTGTGAAGGACTTTAGAAGGCCCGGTGTGCTCACAAACAACATCCAGCCTACTGGGTCACCGGCCAGACCCCTCCTGTTCAACACTCTGTTGCCCTTTAAAAATGTCTACCTATCCCCCCATCATCACCCATTCCTATCACTACCCACCCCATTCAAAGCCATCTTTAAGATATACTGAATCCCACAGTTTAGAGGGTTGAAGCACTACCCACGGTGTGTTTCCGGTCAAGGTGGCTCTAGGCCCACACCCTGTAAGCCAAGCTCTCAGGAGACACTGCTAGGGTTTGCAGCACAACCAGCACGCTTGACATTTCTATTAGAACAATGGGACCCGATTGCCACCGGCAGGAAGTCCATCGTCACTGCTGCCAACCCGTGTATCAAAACGATAATCCTCAAAAAAGAGTACGGAAGAATGGAGGAGAAAGATATTAAAAGCGAATTTGCGGGCGGCTACAAGAAGAAAACAAAAACAGTGGATGAGGTGACCTTGGAACCCTTTGCTTCCCGGCACTCCCCTCTGAATCATCACGCTCCACTTGCGACGCTGCAGACTCCGGGCTCCTGCAGGCAGGCGTGGGATGCCCCCGTTCGCCCCGGGAGCCTCGAGGCGTCACCGCGCGTTTCCACGCAGTGGTCCGGGGGAAAACAAGAGGGCGGCGGCCTGGCGAATGCTGCGGTCTGCGATCCCGGGAGAGCGTGGCCGCGCGCCACACGGCTGCGCTTCGCCCTCCGATGACCACCGCCCTGCTCCCAGCCCCTCGCCCTCTGGTTGAGCCTGCGGCCAGACGCCCGGCGCCCC